>NW_027527932.1:4600394-4729468 GCF_008692635.1 Crocuta crocuta
AGGAAGGAAGGAAGGAAGGAAGGAAGGAAGGAAGGAAGGAAGGAAGGAAGAGAGCGAAGGAGGGAGGGTGGAAGGGAGGGAGGAAGGAAGGAAAATAGAAAATGCATTGAAAATAGAAAATAGTTAAATTACTTTAGAAGGGCCACAAAAGGTATTAAACATTCACAGATATAAATGTTTTGTCAAAGTAATTAAGGATGATTCTATTTGGGATTGAGAGGGCAAAAAACTACTCCACATGGTTAGTGGGCTGTCACATGCTCAGAATAAGACAGATTCACTTCCCTGGTCCAGAATGGCCCATGCTGTTGGATGAGACACGAGAGCTCAGGTGTAATGCAGTGCTGATCAAATATTAAGAACTGTTTTGGCATCCAGAGGACTGAGAGAATGTAAAATTCATGGCCATCTTCTGAACCATAAGTCAGATTCCAAGGGACAAAACAACCTCTAGTTCTGAGACTCATTACTGCAAGCTCAGGTTGAGAGATAAGCACATGTTTGGAGCAAATCTTAAATCTATATTCAAAATTCAATTCACATGGCACAGGCTAACAGGCTTAAACTGGGATGCATTCTCTGTTAGATAATGAATTATACTTCAGATTGCCTACTTCCCCTGACAGGGCCCTCAAGAAAAATCAGAGACAGCATGGAAGAAGATAATGTGCAATATTATGACAGACATCACATATCATGCTAATTCTGTCATAGATTAATTTGATGCATAAGCACTTAGGTCACATCAATATCATAGAAGGTTTTTCTGGGTCACAAATCTAGACCATTCTTCAGTCCTCTCTTCTAAGGTAGAAGTAGTTCATTAAAATGATTGTCTATTTGTATGGAAATAATTTCCCTATCTCTGAAGTTCCTCAACGTGATAAAAGAGCTCTTAGGCTAAGTTTTTCCTTGGCTGGAAAGGCAGTACTCAGCTGGGAAATTAAATAAAACCACTTTTCCAGGGATTTCTCATTTCTAGTGATTTCAGACTTGTGAAGAAGTCTAACGATCCTATTTTCGCTTAGTATTTCTACAACATGAGAAACCTTCTTTGTGTGTTTCTATGGATTATTGTGAATGCTTTGGCTATCTTTTAGCGACAAGCAAATTGAGGAGACTATAACAGTGAGATGATCAAGTTAGAAGCTTTTTGAGGTTAAACCCATGTGGCCAACTCTTTGGTTCTCAATTCCTATTACTTATTTCATTTCTCTTGCTAAAAATGATTTTCTTCATATACTTAAATATCAAAAAGGCAAGGGCATGGGATAACTGTACATCAGTTACAGTTTAATTGGGTGGATATAGTTCTTAGAGTAAGTTAATTAACTTTTTAGGTGCCTTTCTTTTGGTTGTTCCTCAAGCATCTCAAGCAGATAATTAAGCATTCTCTAAAGCACTTTTACAGTCCTTGTTACCATCGATTGCCACCAAGACTTAGCAGAAAAGAAATCACCTTTTTTTTAAGGTTACCTGAAAACATTAAAAAAATCTTGTTGTTTTGGAAGTACAAGAGAATCAATTACTACAACAATAATGCTTTTTGGATACAAGCCTTGGGTAAGAACAAACACAAAGATGTTATTTGTTTCATTTTGTGATAGTTTAATCTAGTTGGTAAAAGAGACTTGAAATTATTATTGTTTCCCACCATTCACCTCTTTGAATTCATAATTACAAATCCAATATTGGTTTATTGTGAGTCATCTATCTTAGTGGATTTAACATAAATCAGCTCAGCCAGAGCTCTGGGCAAATGAAAGAACAAGGTTGACAAATAAACTGCTATTAATATGTTTGTTCTGAATGTAAGCTATAATTCCTTAAAAAGTGAACATACAAGTGAAAAGCCATCAGGTGCATCTTAGTTCCTTATGTTCTTTGTTAAATACATTTAGAAAATGAATTTTCACATTTTCAGAACACCCACTTTCAAAGAACATGGCCTGATTCATGGTTAGAATTAAAAAGTAACCCAATCAGGAATCACTCCTTGACTAAGACGGTCTTTGCATGTGACACAAGGAAACTCACCTAGTAAAAGGAAGAATGGTTTCCAAGTAACATTCATAGAAAATACAAAGTCATAAACATATTTGTAAAATGTTAAGATTGCATTATCTCCTATCTTTTTGATACACAATTTATCCTAGATCCTATTGCTTTGCCATTTCTCAGGAAGCCAGATTCATTCCACTGGTACTTGCTTTGTGCCCTATGCTTGTGGTGCTTGCCTACCTCTTTAGGGTCTAGAACCCTACCAATTATTCATGAGTCACATGGACTTCCATCCCTTCCGTGAGTCTTTCCTGCTTGCGCCTTTCCAAATAGAAGCCCCTATACCCACCCCATTATACAGAGGCCTCCGTCCTCATATATTGTTACTGGTTGTATCACAGAGGAAGGAACTTACTCATAACTCTACTGTATGTGCTTTCACTATTAGTGTTGTTTTCCTAATAATTCATTTATAGCCCTGGTATCTTATTTTAACATTCTTTAGTGGGGAGGGGCAGAGGGAAAGGGAGAGAGAGAAGCTCACTCAGGCTCCTTGCCCGGCATGGAGCATGTGGTGGGTCTTGATCTCACAACTGTGAGATCATGACCTGAGCTGAAATTGAGAGTCTGACGCTTAACACACTGAGCCCCCCGGGCACCTCACTAATATCATATTTCTAATCTAAGACAGTTTCTTTAATCTACACTCTTACTTCAGAAAAACACCTACTCTTAAATGGTAAGTTTCCATTTTGGCTTCTTTTAAGGACATGTTAAAATAGGTGTAGTTACCAATGCAGCTGTCATACACAGGCTAGAGAGGACTGGGTGTGACAGCCATGCTCATGTGGAACATCAGTGCCTTCGGCTCCACACTACTGTATTAGAAAACAAAGATGGCGGAAGATACATTTTCAAGGTACCTATGAATGGGCCCAATGTTAGCAATAAATGGGTTCTTCTGAGAAAAGACACAGAAAATATGATTCTAGAAGTCAGAACCAAAGGCAGCAAGCTCTGCCCATGGAGACATTTTCTGTGCATAGAAAAAAAATATTGATAAGTCATCTCTGTTATTAATGACATTATTAGCTAATGATCATTTTGTACCTGGTAATTATCAGTTTCATGATACACATTACCTCAACTGCTCTTCAAAAAATTCTTGAAAGTGTTATCATCTATACCTCAGATGAGGAAACCGAAGCTGACAGGTGACAAAGAACTTGTCCAGTCAGTAAGAACTGGAGCAAAAATCAGACCACACTCTCTCTCAGAGGCTTTTTCCCATCAGCCACGGTGTCTTTCAGCTACTCTTCTGCTGGAAGATAGTGGAATCTTGTAGAAATGTAGAGAGATCTAGGATGTTTCCAGTTTTGTGAGAATATTGGAATATTTCGCTTCAGTGCCCAAAACCCCACAAAGCCACTAGACTTCCAAAATGATAATATATTTGAACTTATATTTATTACGTCAATAATTTTGACATAAAATAACCTCACTTGCAGATAGTATCAAAAGCCTATATTTACAATCTCCCTGGATTAATAAATAACTGCACTAAATGGCCATCTTGACCTCCCTTTGTTGACTGATGGCAACACTACCAATAGCTCCCATCCAGCATGGGATTGCATATCACCACCACACATACAATTTTATACAAAAGTCTCAAGCTCAGGAGTGTCTTTATCATTTCCAGGTGCTTTCTGAGGTTTCTGTATGATTTTTTTTTTAATGTTTTATTTATTTCTAGGAGAGAGACAGCATGAGCAGGGGAGGGCCAGACAGAGAGGGAATCACAGACTGAAACAGGCTCCAGGCTCTGAGCTGGCAGTCAGCACAGAGCCTGACGCGGGGCTCGAACCCACGAACCGCGAGATCGTGACCTAAGCGAAAGTCAGACGCTCAACCGACTAAGCCACCCAGGCGCCCCTGTTTCTGTAGGATTCTTATTACTCATGCTTCCAGCTTACCTACATGGTAGTCACACTAACTGATATGGGCAGAATATAATTTGTTCTTACCAAAGTCACAAGCTTCTGAAATAGCATCTTCACATGGATACATTTAATAAAAGAAAAAGAGCAAAACACTAAAAACGAACTGGAAAGCAAACTATGGAAAACTAAAGTCAGAAATTTCTTCAGTACTTCTTCTATGGAATGTCTCCATGAAATATCCACTTGAGGCTGTTTTGCTAAAACTCTTAATCACCCATAAATAAAGAATGAAGCAGAAGACAGAGCAAGTTTGGGAAAGTACTACAGTACCCAAACTCACTTAACACACAGCCAATCAGAAGTGCAAGTATTGCAAAGGAAATGTGGTTTTTAATGTTTTTATTTTGAAAGAGAGAGACAGAGACAGAGAGAGAGAATGAGAATATGTGTGAGCAGGGGAGGGACAAAGCGAGAGGGAGAGGGAGAACCCCAAGAGAGCTCCCTGCTTTTAAAAAATCACACCTCAGGGGTGCCTGGGTGCCTCAATTGGTTGAGCCTGGGTCTCTTGATTTTGGCTTAGCTCATGATCTCCTGGTTTGTGGGATTGAGTCCACACAGTGGCTTTGCTCTGATGGCGTGGAGCCTATTTGGGATTCTCCCTCTCTCTCTGCTCCTTCCTGGCTCATGTGCCCTATCTCCCTCAAAATAAATAAAAAATAAAAAATTACAACTCAGCTCCCTGATTAGTGGAGTTCTTCTTTAGGAAGTTTCATTTCAAGAAGTTAACAAGGACTACGTAACAAATATGCATGATCAAATTTTCCATAAATACCTTTTATCATCATTAAATTAGAAACTGGAGTAATTAAGTCACTGTGTGTCATCAGTGGTGGATTCACTGTTCTCATCATTATTCTTTCAAACTGGACAAGACTCTCATTGTAGACCTCAAAAACTTGAACAGATATTGATTGACCTGACATTCCCAACCTGATTAAATGGTCTTGATGATTTCTCATTAAAATATAAGTAAATTTGGGGAGAACGTGAAAGACTTTTGACTGTTAAAGTCAATCAATTAATCAAATTAAAGCAGATGAGATGTTAAACACTATTTTCTATTGCTAATTGTTCATAATACTAAGACATGTCAATACCTAAAGTCTGTGTAACTGTATAGTATAACAGCAGATTTTCAAATAATATTGTGTAGGTGAAACAGACATGTATTGTTGAGGCTGTGGATACCAGAGCAAATGAATTATTCAAGGAAGCATGTATTTGACACTAAAGGTCACACTGAATGCCAAGACTTGTGGTTTGAAGAAAGACAGCATACCTTCCAAGACAACTAGTGCATTAACTCAACATTCTTTTTCAAATGATTTTCCAAGCCAAATTACACTCTCAGAATATTTAAAGTTTTGTTGTCATTATTAAGCTTATCAGGAAACACTATAAAAAAAAATAGGAAAAATAGAGTGTATCTTATCCATTGACTCCAAGCCAAATCAATCGCAGATGTATCACGTAAGTTTTTTTAAGCTGCATGTAGCATGACCATTATTTAACCACAAAGTCCATATAATCAAATTCATTCACTTATATTTCCAAAAGGGCCTGTCTAAAGCTGCTGTCCTAAAGACATATTGTGTAAGTTGCATGTGAATTTTAAATTTTTCTCTTAGACACACTAAAAAATAAAAAAAAAATGGTGAAAGTAATTTTAACCATGTATTTTATTTAATCCAATATACGCAAAATTTTATTTCAACACTAAAAATAAACAAAAACTTTAAAGGAGATATTTTATATTATGTTTTTGTGCTAAGTTTTCGAAATCTCATCTGAATTTGATACTTAGAGTTCTTCTTAATTCAGATCAGCCACATTTAAAGAGTTCAATAGCCACATGTGACTCATAGTTGTCATATTAAGCAGGACAGTCTAGAGTAATTCTTCCCTTCCTGGGAGAACGAGTTAAAGAATATGTAAGGAACCCTTTGCCCTAGCCCTCAAAATTCACATGGAGGAGGCAGAGGGTGTGGTTTCTACTCAGGAGAAGAGAAGACAAGAAACAACAGCTACAGAACTACTCCCACAAAGCCAGCTTTCACCCAGACACAATGATATGGGATGCATCATGCCGCTGCATGTCGTGACAAGATGAGAAAGTGTCAGTGTTTACTGAAAGAGGAAATTTTAGTACAAAGATGGAAATTTCAGTAGAAAAATCATATGATAGAAAAAGTCATGGGGAGCTAAATTTGCCAGCTGTGATAAGTATGTGATTTGGATGGAGACAGGAATACCTCTTGAGAAAGGCAATGCTAATTTCAAGTTGATAGAGAACTAGAGGAATCAAGAGAAAGTATGAAAAAAAATCGCTGCCAAAAAATAATCTTTAACATTACTTCTAAGTTGCATAGGGCTGGTTAAATAAGGGAGAGTATAAAGTGCTGAAGACAGCTCTGGGATGGTAAAGCTATGAAGAATAAGAATACCAGCAATAGAGAGGCATACAAGCTCACGTTAATTTGAGAAAGATGGATATCTTTAAATTTAGACACTTTATATATAAAAGTGCACGTATGTGCCAGTGCATTAACATACATATACATGGATTACACCTACATCTATATAATACGAATTTTTGTTATAGAAATATATAAATGATGTCAGGTTTTTAAAAGGACACACGTGCTGCTGGAAATGAAGAACTCAAGACTGAGCATAGATGGGGGATAAGGCTTATGTTAACTAGAAAATTCCATGCATAAGTTATCACACCTATTTTTCACAGAGTTAACTGGCTACTAAAATATTCAGGTTGCCATTCTACACTTTTAGGAAGAGGAAGTTCAGTGAGTCACTACATTTTGTAGTCTCTTTTGTATTTAGTTGAGGCCATGTGACTTTTTCTGGCTAATGGGTGTGACCGTACATGATTTGTGTTGTTTCCAGGCTGCTGTGATTAAATATCTTATACGCTCTCATATTCTCATCTCAGCAAGCATGGAGATGGCGGAGCCACTAGTTAGACGGAGCCAGGGACTTGAAACACTCCTTGGGGGACAGTTCCCCAAGGCCACCCAATTAGTAACACCTGCAATGGGTTTTGCACAAGTGACAAATTTTTGTTTGATGAAGCCATTGCGATTCAGTGATTGTTTCTTATGACAAGTTCGCCTGCTCTGAATAAGAAATGATCTTAATTTTTTAAATGTTCCATTTCCATTGTCTAGCACATTAGATAAAACACATAACAAGTAAGAAATCAGTATTTCCGTTTCAGCGTTATACGTATCTATAACATAGACACGTTATTGTCTATGTCAGAGATGGAAAATAAATTTGACACTCGTACTGTCTCCAGTCGGCTGGTAGAGCTGCCTCAAGCCCTGTGTTGAAAAATGTCTGAGATAACACTCAGTTTCAATGAGAAGGAGTATGTGATTGATTAGTCATGTCTTACAGGAATGCAAGATGGACTGATGAGGCGTGTGCCACGTGGTTGTCATTTGCGATTTTTCTAAGTCACTCCAGTAGGGTTTCTAAAACCCAAGTTTAAAGGTAGGCCTTCACCGAAGTGTCAAGCAAATCTGATTAGCTGAAATTTTGTTCTTCAATTCTTCTTGCAGTTACTGGGGACCTCATCTGCTTGACCTTGAGTTCTGAATACTTTTCACATTCCAATTTGGCAACAGTATGCAGTGGGCATACAAAGGGAAAGACCATAATCTTAAAAACCAATTAATGTATTGTTCAAACCACATCGCTTTGCTAGGAAAGGCAGCACAAACTTGAGAAAAAATTCTTATCATAACAGAACGTTTGTAAAAGTCTTGTTTCCTTAGATACTTAATGATGTATTTCTGTCAATGATCAAAGTAAACAAAATAGGTAACTTTACTATATGACACTTTAGCTCCAAACGGAGTAACTCAACATATCTTAGTTTTCTTTAGTTCTTTGTTACCTTTGTTATCTGAGTGTTACCTGTAAGACTGGGATAAAGAGCTCCTCATATTCTTGGACTAGCCAAAGAGCAATATGGTAAAACCTTGGTTTGTGAGCATAGTTAATTCTGGAAACATGGTTGTAATCCAAAGTACTTGTATATCAAAGCAAATTTCCCCACAGAAAATAATGGAAACTCAGATGATTCATCCCCAAACCCAAAAATATTCATATGAAAATGATTACATTGAACTGTAATACAAAATAATAAAGAAAATACAAAATATAAAGAAAAATAAACAAATTAACCTGCACTTACCTTTGAAAACCTTTGTGGCTGGTGTGACGGAGACAAGAGAGAGGAGGGTTGTGTAGGACGACTTCCACTGCCACTAACTGAATCACTGCTAGCTATTGGCCTAATGGAATCTTTTTCTTTCTGCACAACATCAACAAAGAAGCAACCCAATGACACTTGCTTTGCCTCCTTTTGAGGAGTCTGTGGAAATGTGACACTGCATTGTCATTAAACAGATTCATCGTTCACACTGCCACAGCCTTATTCGGGCGGTGCTTTTCTACAGAATTTTTAACTGTTTCCCACATTTTACACATCTCCCTAATCTCATTTGAAGTGAGGGATTGCTCTACCTTTCCCTCCTCCTCCTCTGCAGAGGAGATGCAGACATAGATTTCTTATAAAATCTTGCAATTTCAACCACTTGCCTACCTCATTCGTACTTTCCCATGATTTCCTTCTTAACCCACTATAATCATCTCCTTCTTCTTACTGCCTTTCTTTTCAACCTTTTTCTGCATGGGGCCATTGTATTCGCTCGCATGGAGGTTGGCTACAGTACAGCATTAATAAACTCTTGTCATATACCGTGTTTAATGTAACTGGCAATAAGGCAGCAGAGAAAATGGTCTACATCTGCAGGCAGCCTGATCTAGTATGACGCAAGATATTCCTAAGCTCACTCTTGTATGGAAAAGCAAAGGACTGTGCACAGGTGCTGAAGTGCCAAAAAATACACTAGTGCCAGTTATAGGCACCCTCCAATTTTCTGAAAAATTATTGATATCTTCCAAACACTGCAGCCTGAGACCAAGCATCCAAGCAGGGGACATGATCACCCCCACAATCTCTCAGCAAGACAGAGAGGAAGAAAGAGAGAGAGAAGAACCATTGGCTCAGTTGTGATCATGTGATGTTGGATGCCGAGCACTACTCCTGTTGCAAGACATCGCTCATTTATCAAGTTAAAATTTATTAGAAATGTTTGCTCATCTTGCGGAACCCTCTCAGAACAAGTTACTTGCAATCTAAGGTTTTACTGTACCTCTAAAGCCTCGGCGATAACGACAGCCCTAACAGCTGGCCCTCTTGTGCGCCACTCTGTGTGGTGGTGAAGAGTTAAGAGTTCTATAGGTCTCAGTTGGTCTCCCAGCTTTCGAACATCCTAATTCTAAGACTTCATAGATATGCTTTAGTCCATTAATTTGTATCTCAGTTTTCCTTGTATATCAAAATAGGACTCTGGTACCTATGCCCTGGGGTTTTAATAAGGATTGCATTATATAAATGTAAAGCATACTATAAGCACTCAACACATTTGCTCCTAAATGGTGAGAAACTACAACCTGGTTTGCTGTGGAGAGCAGATTCACATTCCCAGGCAGGTGCAGAGAGAGAGATGGACTCCCACTGAGAGCCAAATTCTCCTGCAGCCCTTTTAGCTGCTATAGAAAAATAAACTCCACCCCAAGCAGCTGATGTGTGGTACTCTCCAAATGGGCTACATCCCCAAAGAGCAAACCTAGGGGCGTTAAGAGTCTCCCCCAGCACCACCCAGGACACGGACAGCTAGACTTAATGAAGGAACGCTATGGTCACTGAGGTGATGGGGAAACAGGTGCACTCGCGAACTGTCGATTGGAGTAAAACTTGGTACAAGCTTTCTAAAAGACATATTGCTCACTAACTACCCAACTGAAGTGGAGATAAGGATTCTGGAGGAGTTGATCTCACAGCAGTATTGCACTTCCCTCCTACTTGCAATACCTGCCTGGCTGGGAATCCCGAATTTAGTAGCAAAAGGCACAAGAAAATTGATATTCCCTGCCAAGGACCAAGTAGTCAGAGGACTGGTGCTGAGAACAGAAGAAAAATCCATCTCCTGGTAGGGACTGTCCTTCTGGGCACCTGGCTGCTCTGGTTTACAATCCCCAGCCCTGAGTCATGTGTTTTCTCAGCCACGGGGGCTCACATGGCTGCTTGAATGTGTTTAACGTATCCTTGGCCACATTTAAGGCCCAACATAGTCATTTGGTGAAGTGATAAAGAGAGTCTGCCTGTGGATGTTTACGTTATTTCTAAGTAGCATAGCAATTTAATCTCTGAAGTCGGTTAAAGAAAAATTAGACATTACACAAAATCATACCTTAGTAAAATTTTAAGGATCGCATGTAATAAAATCCACTGAAATATTTTTAAAAACAAGTTTATGTAAAGAGATATGAAAGATGACTTAATTCCTATTTTAGCCTATTTTTATAAAGTGTACAGATAATATTTTCTTCTTAATATCTGGTTTACTGTTCATGTAAACATTGGGGTAATCTTCAAACTTACTATCCAAAAGATACCAAAAGATACACCACCCAACTGGATGGTGATTTGAGTAGTTTCTGACAATTTTATGAAGCCTAAACTTGTAAAACTCTACACACTTATCTTTTAAAGACTAAATAAACTCCAATTTTTATACCACTTCAGTATCTCCTTTATTATTGGTATGCTTAAGGCCAATCACTTCAAAAGGAAATAAGAAATAGTCACAAATAATTATTTTATAAACCTACACTTTATTACCCTAATACTGAAACATTAAGATGTATAAGATGGAAATACCAATTACATTTTTTTAACTTTAATTTATTTTGCGAGAGACAGCGTGAGTGGGGGAGGGGCAGAGGAAGAGGGAGAGAGAATCACAAGCAGGCTCAGTGCCATCAGTGCAGAGACCTCTGTGGAGCTCGAACTCACAAAACTGTGAAATCATGACTTGAGCAGAAACCAAGTCAGACGCTTAACCGATTGAGCCACCTAGGTGCCCCACCCATTACATTTTTAAAATGAATGTCCGGCCTAGGAATACAAATCACTTATGCAATGGGAACCACCCTGTTAATTGGGTATAATCACATCTGCTGAGGCATGAGTTTAGGTGGGCACAGCAGTAGCCCATCATTTGATGGAAGGCATATATCTGGGACTGGGCCTCAGCAGGTCCACAAAGCATGAGGAAACACAAATAAACTAACCTAAACTTCATGTTATCTATTTCACCTACCAAGGTCTCTCTCTCTACTCACACTTCTCTACCACCAAATGATGAGGAAGAAAGAACTCTGGCCTGACTCATATTTGATACCTTGGTGTTAGCTAAAAGCTGACTGTTGATACATTACAGCTCCACTCAAGTTTTGCCCTAAAAAATGTAGTAAGGAAGGAAAATGCTTTCAGGTGACATGTGTGTGGGTTACAGAACTAGCCATCTACTTTATATGTAACTAGAAGTGTCTTTAATTATAGATCTGCATGTACTCCTGGAAAGGCAGCAAATGTCCTAGCTAGTTGGTCATGAGACTCAAAGGAGCAAGACGAGAAAAGCAGGGATGGACATCTGAGAAACCACGCTGTAGTTGGATCCACGGGAATGGTACCAACACTTCCAACTTTGCATCACACATTAATGCCCTTTTAAAAGTGTCTACGAATGTCAAAGCTCAAAGCAACCAGGAGGATTCATCCTATAAATGTCAGCCAGAAATTCCTCTTGCTTGTCTCAGGGTTATAGCAGGTATAATGGTATTATGAGCAGAATGGCACTGATGACGGACATAAAGGGCCTGGGTAAATGAAACAGCACACTCTCCTTCTCTACTACACTGAGCTAGACTATCGCTGCTGAATTCCCAAGCTTAGTATCAGCAAAGACCTACACCGAGTCCTCTCATTGACACCATTACTTGGGAATATCATCTGGTCTTGAACAGCAGGACAATTCCATTGGACCTCTTCTATCCTGGAGAATGGTGACTTGTTCTTCCCCAAAGTAATCACTCTTCCATATTTCTTCCCTGGCTATCGAACCTTTGGAAGAATGACTTTCCAAATACATTCCTGAACTGTCAATGTGGTATTACTCAGAGCACTGCCTCACTAAGGAACCTATTGTAAGAAAAAAGTAGAGTACCGATCATGACACATACATTGGATTTGTGTACACAGTTTCCCAGAAGCAGTGAGCTTAAGACACTGGAGATTGTATGGAAACCAATTTGACTATAAATTATATTAAAAAAAAAAAAAAAAAGGCACTGGAGAGATGGACTCCTAAAGTCTCAGTTAAGGTACCAGCTTAAAACCAATACCTTGTGGGGTTGAAGGGCTGGCCTCCAGGACACAGGGCGTTCACTAAATCAAATGCCAATATATACTCTTTTGTCTCCATGAGCTAGACTGCTTGGGTCCTGGGGCCCTGGGATAGAGTCGTATTCGTCCTTTTTTACTATCGTTCCCAGTGACCCATGTGTAGAACATATGCTTCCCATTCCTGCAGCGCTAGGCTATGCAGGGTTAGAGATCCTAAATCCCAGTAGGGAAATGCTTCTGCTAAGGAACATATTAAGGTACCACTGAACTTGAAGCTGCACCCTCCCTGATTCACACTGTGCTTCTCATGTTAGTGGATCCACCAGCAAATGAAGGAGCTACTACACTGGTGGAGGAAGAGACACATGATTACCATGAAGAGTCAGGGTTTAGGCTACACAGTGGGGCCAGGGAGAAGCAAGTCTGACAACTCAAGGGATTCCATAGGACATTTCTTGGTACTTCTGTGACCAGTTTTGAGAGTAAATTAGAATATGTGGTGACCAGGACTCCAAAATACCAAAGGAAAAGCAGCAGAAAAAGAAAGAAGGGGGATGTAGACATTTTTGAAACGAGGATTTACCTCACCCCACCAGGCAAGTCACCTCGCCAGGCTCTAGAGTGAGGGAAGTCTAGAATGCATGGTGGAGAAAGGAGACAATAAATACCAATCACGGCCTGGAGACCAGCTACAGAAGGAGACTCCCGTTGACTTCCCTAGCCCACTTGCATTAAGCTTTTCAAAGAGTGCAGCCATAAATTCTCTGACCTGACTGAACTTACTCTTTTCTCTCTGGGAAGTAGTGAGGGCCATTTACTTTTTCTCATTTTATTATGGGAGCCACATGTAACAGAGGGCCCAGAAGTAGCTGAATAGTGTGAGGGGAGATTAGATGGACTCCTCTTAGTCTCCTTCTCACATCTTCTCTACCTCATCTGCCCCATGTTTCAACTTGTGTGACCTCTGACTATCTTCATGGGGACAGAACCAGACAGTGTCTCATCTTCTGCCCACATCTGTACCTCTCAACTCCTACGCTCACACATGCATACCCTTCAAGTACAGAGGAGAGAAGAACCCACGGAATAAACTCTAAGCCAACAGAAATGAAGGCTGACTGATACATTCTTCCCACTTACTCCCCACTGCTGGATGGCCCCCAAATTCCATCAATACAGCTTGAGAAACGAAGTTCCTGAATCAGACAGTTTTACTTGCTGGCAGCTGGACTGATAACACATCTCGTAAACGGCGCTGGAATGGGCTAAGGTGGGTGAGGCACTTGCTTTTGATGAAAAATTTAGAGGGCATCAAAATCTCAGTACTAAACATAGAGAATTTTAAAAATATTTTTAAAAATTTAAAGTATTTCTTTAAAAAACTCAAAATTAATTCAAAAAATCAATAATGAGCAAAATATAAGAATTTCAAATAAAGACAGGATCAGACTGCCTACTACCCTCCTCATTCCCTCCTTCCTTCTCCCTCCTCACTCATTCTTTCTGGATCCCTAAAAAAATACCAGCCATCAGCCCTCTTTGTCAAGCTCTGCTTTCTGAAAAGAAAAGGCTGACAAGTCTCTTAAAAGGAATATGTCCAAAGTGGGTGGGGGGGCGCATTCTGGAGGACCATGTAGGGAAAAATCAGAAAAAATACCCTTTGAGGAGAAAAGAAAGGTAAAGACAAGGCAATGGAAGCAGATGGTGATACACGAGAAAGTGCTGAAGCATCCCTTACACTCATAAAATTAAAGAGGCGATCCTTAACGTTTTTTGGAGAAGAAAGAAGACAAAAAGCTCAAATTACTAGTGAATCTTTGATGGGCATGAACTGCAGTTTTCTGGGGGGTGAGGAGCAAACAGGAGACGTATGGGGCCTAGAATGGTCCTAGAAAAGCTAAAGCTCCATCCCAAGGTCAAGGCCTGAGATGTAGCAGCAATGGGATGAAGGACTGGTATCTCACCTCCTCTTGGCTATGAATTCTTTTTTTTTTTTTTTAATGTTTTTATTTATTTCTAGGAGAGAGAGAAACAGCGTGAGCAGGGGAGGGTCAGAGAGAGAGGGAGTCACAGACTCTGAAACAGGCTCCAGGCTCTGAGCTGGCAGTCAGCACAGAGCCCGACGGGGGGCTCAAACCCACGAACCGCGAGATCATGACCCAAGTGAAAGTCGGACGCTTAACCGACTAAGCCACCCAGGCGCCCCTCTTGGCTATGAATTCTTAATGACCTTATTATATTGAGCCATTTGTAACAGCAAAAGGAAGAAGGGAGTTTTCATAATTTATAGACTATAATCAAACTGTCTTTGAGTAATTTACATAAACACCAACAAAAGCCTCACTGCAAAACTGAGGCTTGAAGTTATCTGTGATATAGCCTACAATAAAAACTGAAAGGGTTTGAAAGAGACGACTCTAGATATACTTCATATTAGAATACTGTATTTGTCTTTTATGTATCGTTCATCACTACTTTATGAAATAAGAACATGCCTGGCCAAGATGTTCAGCAACTTCATAACTCTGTATAAAGTTGATCATGGCAATGTTGATGACAATGATGAAGAAACATCATTTCTTCAGTTATTATGATCCAGACTTTTCAGATGGCTGTCTCTCTGTCTCTCACACACACAAACATGCACACACACACACACGTGCACACACACACACACACACACACAACCTATCATCTCCAGATTCACAAAGCTCAGAGGCAGAAATAGATAATATTTCAAAATAATTCACAGATGAGTAAACTGGGATTTAGAGAGGTTAGATATTTGCCTAAGATTCAAATCCAAATCTATGAGATTCCACACAGTGGATCCTAACTACATTACAATATATAAATACTACACACTACATTATTCTGGGTAAACACCCTTCTCAGTGTCCAAATTTCCACTATGACAGTATTTACAAGCCATCAATGCTAAAACACTACCTGTATATAAATTGTTTCCTAATGTTCCCTGATATTTCATGTTATCTTTAACTGAAAGTGAGTAACCTTTCATATGACATAACTAAACATTGACTGCTGGCTAAGGTCCTCACCTATAAGGAACAGTCAGCGATTTCATGAAATACAGTTCTTTTTAGGCATGTTCACATCCTCTGAAGGCTTTGTAAGACCAGTTGAAGAAGCATTTATTGTGCTTAATTGAATCCAGTTTGCTGAAAATAACTAGCAGAGTAGAATCATTGTTCATGTTTCCTTGACTGCTCTTATCAAATCTTCAGAGTTCCTGCCACGGGCAGTGAAATTGTTGCTAATTGCCATACCACACATTTTGTTAAGAAGTGATTACACCCTGCAATAAAGCACCATAAGAACAGTATCAATGAATAATTTTTCTCCCCATTTTCTCCCACCCTCCCCATTCCTCAGTTTAAACGACAAATGATGGAAATATTTTGGAGCTTATATAACTCTCAGTATAACCAGAAAAGATGTCATAGGCATTTTCTTAAACCTTTGAATAAGATAATTTTTAAAAGTAATAACAAAATGATCACTCAAAGCAACTTTATTGTAACATATACTAATTTAAACATAAAAAACCTTTTTCCATGCCATTTTTCCTAGTTTTAAAGAATGTGTGTGTGTGTTTACACACACAAACTAAAACTACATATATACATATATATACACACACACACACACACACACACACAAATAAAAGCTGTTTTTTAACTGTAACAAAGGCACCTACTAAACTCTAATCCCAAATGTTTAATACATCATTAACCTATAATATAACTTATCAAAACTTCTCATGTTGCTTGCCTTTGTACTGTCAAAATGCAATTCTCTTGAAAACTTCCAAAGTTTATTAATTTTGTTTGTGATCAATCCAACAGATTTATCTTCATCACATAATCTAGTTCCTTTTCACTACCTTTGTATACATAGCAGATGTACCGAATCAGAACTTTGAGGATATATTCCCCTCCATACCCAGAAAGCTGGTGTGAAATATTACAGGAATTCTCATTCAAACTAGGAACGAGATTTGGAAGATAGACATTGCCATAATTATTTATCACCTTTTTGGAAGTTCTGGACAATGATGGAAGGCATATAACAGAAATAACACATCAAGTTTCTTTAAAGGAAATGATAGAATGGGTTATCAAGACATTTGATTGATAAATTAGTTCAATTAGTATGATGATTCAGTAAAGGTAAAGGTAAAAGATGGATGCATAATAACCACTAGCCTTTCCTGCTAGAGTGATATTATAAAAATACTTAATTGCCTATAGTAATAAAAATATAACATTAAAAATTACTATAAAAGAAATCTGCTTGATTTACATTTAAAAAACTATAACTTAATAAGACACTAAAGAATATTTGAATAGAATTGCTTTCTATTTTTTTGGATCTTTTGGATAAGATGAAGCGTAGAATATGTGAATAGAATATAGACCCATGCTTGTAAATTTAAAAAAGTAGAATCTTGCAAATCAAACAATTTCTCCAGTTAGCTTAACATTTTAATACAATTCCAACTGAAAGTAATTTAGCTGTTTAAAAATTTGACCAAACAGGGCGCCTGGGTGGCTCAGTCAGTTAAGCGTCCGACTTCGGCTCAGGTCATGATCTCACAGTTCGTGGGTTCGAGCCCTGCATCAGGCTCTGTGCTGACAGCTCAGAGCCTGGAGCCTGTTTCAGATTCTGTGTCTCCCTCTCTCTCTGCCCCTCCCCCACTCATGCTCTGTCTCTCTCTGTCTCAAAAATAAATAAACTATAATTTTTTTTTAAATTTTGACCAAACAAATCTAAGAATAAACAAGAAAAGCCAAGAAAATGTCTTAAGTGTCAATTACCAAATAAATATTTACTGTTCCATTAAGGAGAAAGACTAGAGAATGAGACTTGAGCAAAAACTGAAGAGCAGAGCAGACCTAAGAGTGATAGGCAAAATATTGGACAGTGGTCCGGTAGTTACTTCAAACATTCTAAATGGATCTTGCTAGACTACTCCATACTCATCCTGGCTGAACATCAGTCCAAGAGAAGGCAACAAAATAGAACTGGCAATCCTTAAAGAGATGCTAGACTGCATAAGAACATAACACAATATTTTATAACATTTTCAATATGTCAGATAAATCATTTTTAAAATTAGTAAAGAAAAACAACTAATTATTCATTAAAAAGTAAGCCTCAAGTTGGACCTTTCTCTTCTTTGCATTTTCAAAAAACAAAACCAAAGACAACCGAAAACTTCTGCAGATAAAAAGTGAATTACATGTGAGAGTTAAGTTTTTCAATTGCAGAATAAAATATTGATGACTGTAACTCATCCTGGGGAACAGGGAAACTTCCTAAGTATCAGAGCAATAAAAATGGCATTGACCACATAACCTGTAAGCCTCCAATAAATCAAAACATTATAAAAAATACTTGAATGTGATGAGTAATAATACATTAACAAAAATCCTACAAAAGACTTAATCCAATGGAAAAAATAGTGGAGGACACTAACGTGTGCTTCACAGAAGAAACTATACAACTGTATGAAAAAATGTTAACCTCCAGAGTAACAGAACACATTATAACTTTAAGATTCTTTATTGGCACAGTAAGACCATCCTTCGAAACAGTTCTCTTTTCCCTCAACTAGTCCTCATTTCTAGCTGGGTCTAGAACAGGCCAAAATAAACACTATATTTTCCAGAGTCTCTAACAGTTAGGTTTGGCCAGGTGACTTAGTTCTCATTAAGGGGATCCACACGCAGAAGTTTTATCAGGAAACTGGCATCGTATCCTTATAGGGAAGGAGAGTTTTGGCTTCCCTTTCTTCTTGTCGCTTTCCTCCATGGTGCTTTTCGGAACATCGTCATTGTGGTGATGTACTATCTCAGATCAAGTGGGTGGGAGCAGAATGCCTGGAGAACATAATTACAACAGAAAGAGTCTTTGGAAAACACTGTGATGAAGAACACAGCCAGCAGATAGGAACCTCCTCTGCTTACCTCTAGAACTCTGAGTAAGAGTAAAAACCAACCTCTACCTTCCTTACCCCACAACTGTGTTTGAAGCCTCTGCTAAATGCAATTGAACCTTAACTAATGCTCGATGAAGAACATGTGTTTTTTCATCTTTGGTAGTGTCTGTGATTCTAAAAGTAATTATATTTAATATTAGTGACAGTAAGTGAGATGTGTATACTCCTACTTTGCAGGTAGGAGTTGTCAAAGTTTAATTGTGTTAGCTGTGCACTGAACAACTTCAGAAGTTGCTATTAACATGTGTGCACAAATATACTTATTGGCCCTAGACAAAAGTATACACTTGTACAGTCTTTAAAAATATTTTTCAAAAGTGTTTATCAGGAGTCTTAAGAGACTGTGATTCCACTGGGGAAATCTATTGTGATGAATAATGTAATGTATATCTAGAGCTATGTTCAAAGTTTTATCATATTAAAAAAATGGGAGACAATCAAGATATCTAAAAAAGATGATAAACTATAACACATATGATACATATATGGCATCATAAACAGTATGATAAATATGGTACATAAATTATGTATCATAAAATATGGTACATAAACTATGATACATAAAATTTTATGGTACATCAATATATGATAGACAATAATGTAGCTACTACACATTATATTTTTAAAAACTGTTATCAGATAATAAATTTAATGCAATGTTACATTAATAAAGAAACTATCTCTTTGATCACATATTTTTTGAAAGAAAAAGGTACATATATCATAGAAAAGGGGAATATATAAAAATATTAATGATCTCTGAGTGTTATTATCTGTGTTTTTATTTCTTCTCTATTAATATCTCCTATCATTTCCTTTTTTCCATAATAACCAGGTACTACTTTGAAAATCAGTAGAAAGAAATATATATTTATTTATTTATTTTGAATTCTTTAAAAATTTTTTTAAATGTTTTTATTTATTTCTGAGAGAGAGAGGGAGACAGCGTGAGTAGAAGAGGGTCAGAGAGAGAAGGAGACACAGAATCTGAAGCAGGCTCCAGGCTCTGAGCTGTCAGCACAGAGACTGACGCGGGACTCGAACCCAGGAACCGTGAGATCATGACCTGAACTGAAGTCGGACCCTCAACTGACTGAGCTACCCAGGTGCCCCAGTAAAAAGAAATACTTAAAAATCTTCTTTCCAACTGAATCCTATATAGAAAAACTATTATAAAATTTTCATCTTCGTACATCCAGTTATTATAAACGCTATAACTTAGCCAATGGTTTGGTGTAAATACTTATGTCTCCCCAAAATCACATTGAAATCCCAACCTTCAGGGTGATGGTGTTAGGCGGTGGGGCCTACGGGAGGTGCTTATGTATTGAGGGCGAAGTCCTCTGGAATGGGTTTAGTGCTCTGATGAAAGAAAGCTCACAGAGCTCCCTAACCCTTTCCAGCATCTGAATTAACAGAGAAAAGGTGTTGTCTATGAAATAGGAAATGGGCTTTCACCAGACACCAAATCTGCCAGCACCTTGATCTTGGACTCCTCCCAGTCTCCAGAACTGTAAAGAATACATTTATTTTTTTTATAAGCTACCTAGTTTATGATATTTTTGCTATCATAGGCTGAATGTAATAAGAATGATTACAGCATCAGCAATGTGGTTAGCTAAATTACAATGAAGAAAACTGTATCTTACTCACAGCTGACAATAATTGGAACACCACTTGAAATTTATTCTAATGAATATTTTTCATTGATGTTTTCTCAGAAAAATACACAAGGAATATTAAAGTGGTCTATTTTATTTGCATGATCACATACAAATGTAGGAAAAATACAACTTCCCTTTTCAGATCTAGAGTTAGAGACAAGGATACCTGGTAGGAAGAAGAAAATTCTTAAATTCTTAATGTCCCTAAATACCTTTGTCTAAATCAGAGGAAATGCATTAAAAATGTTTTTCAGTCTAAATAAAATGGTAGAAGTGATATCTTACTGTGTACAAATATGATAATTTTGAATATAATACTGTAACATTATAATTACAAGTTCTATCACAGGGCCAGTGTTTGAGCAAAGTTTAGAGCCCAGAAACTAGGGAACAATAGCCTTAGAATATCAATTATTTTAAAGAGAGAGCGACTCAAGCATCCTACTTTTCCTTTTGTTGTAAAAGAATCTGTGGCTCTAAACCTTATGTCATGAGCAACTTACAATATTATTTTCCTGGGTTTGGAAAACAAATCTTAAGCATCACGTACATGTATGTATTTCTTAAGTTTATGCACGGTCCCTCTTAAGGGTTCACACACATGGTTTGTACATTACAGCAGACAACTAATTCTAGTAAGTACAGCCTTCTACATTTTAAGATGTTGAAAATATATTTAATAAAATGATGTACATGCTTTAAATATTTTATAGTTGCCCATATCAGGTGAATAAGCATTTACTGAGTACCTTGTATGTATTCAGCCAACTGTTAAGCATTGAGGATAGAGACTAAGTATATGGCATGACTTCCCTAAGAAAGACTTTGGAACAATATTTCATTAAACATTTGTGGTGACTAATATAAATCATCCTTGGTTATACTGCAGTGAGCAATATTGATCAAAGAGCTTATTAGAGAAAGGAGACTCATAAATTTCAAACAATTGGATACTGGTTCAAAATAATTTACAGTCAAGTGATAACTTTATATGGTATAAATTATGAATACTTTGTTAGTTAAGAGAAGGGAGAAATTAGCAAGCTTATAAAGAGAGAAAGACTCATCTAGAACACGTGAACTTAGACTTAAAATATGAGCAAGGTTAAGGTAGGGAGAAAAGGGAGGAGGTGACAGCTGGGAAAAATACAAGAGAAATGGCGTAGAGACGGGTGGCCAGGAAACATGGAAGGTAAAGTTGGGTGCTTCATAATTTAGAAGAACAGATGAAAGAGTTGTAATAAGAGTGAAATATACTATTTTGTTGCATGTTATAAATACACATATATATGTATACATGTGTATATGTGTGTGTATATAAATATCTGATCATAGAGCTTCTGTCTTCCCAAAGTCATGTATATGATGCCACTCTGAAGCTGCTTTTTCAACCCACACCATTCAAAGGCCATCTCCATGTTGAAGGGGGAGGGGAATGAAAAGTCCCCAGTGAAACAGAAGACAGGGCTTGATGTAAAAGAGTGGTAATGTAACCAGCTCTTACAGTACCAATATTTTATAAGTAGTACCGATATTAGTCTTCAAGTGTAAAAAAAAAAACACCCTATTTTTATCACTACAGGCCATGAGAGTTCTGCCCATAGTAGATAATAATAAAATAACAAACACTTTTGAGTGCTAATTATATGCCAGAGTTCTAAGTGATTTACATATATGATTACATGTGATTCCCACATTGATGTATGAAAAAGGTTTCTGTTATTATCTCCATTTCATAGATCAGGAAAGAGACAAAGAGATGCTATATAATTAGCCCAAGCTTACAAAACTACTAACAGTCAGGGTTAAAAGGCAGTTTAATTTCAGAGTCTTTGTCCTTAATAAACACTAATAAATACTGAGTGAGCAATGCTAATTCTGGAGAGATTCCCACAGGCAGAGCCCTATGTTAATAAGTTTTAGGAGAAACATATTGTGCTTTGGAAGTTTCAGAAATTAACATTTTCTTTATAATTACTGCTAACATAATCATCACAGGTGAAACATCTTTGCAGGCTTCTAAAGCCAAAGCTTTCCTTTTTGCATGATTCTTCAAATTAAACAAAATTCAATCAATGTGTTTGTAAAGCCTCCTTTTCTATCCCCTTTTGTCTTCAATCTGTAAGACAGTCTTACCAACTCTATCTGCCCAGAGATCCCAAATCCAATCATTTCTCATTGCTAATCCTAGTCAAAGCCCCCCCACCGCATCTCTTGCCTGGACTGCTGCAACAGACTTCTTCCCCATGTCTCTGCTTCTACTTAAACTTCAATCTCCCTATTTTTCATTCTCTAAGTAATAGCAAGAGTGATTTTATGAAAGCATAAATCTGATCATGCTCAAAATTCTCCAAGGGTTTCCAAAAGCAATTCACAGGAAATCAAAACACTGTACCATGATCTGAAACATCCCACTTGAACTATCTCCTGCCCACACTCTGCCCTCATGCCCTGTCATTCCACACATTTGTCACTGTGCTCCACTGACACTGGCTTGCTTTAGTCCTTCGATTATCCTTAGGTCATCTATCTCAGGGCCTTCGCACATGCTATTACCACTTACTAGAATGCTCTATCTTCAGAGCATTGCATGGCTATCTCCTTCAAATTATTGAAATATCTGTTCAAATTAAAGATTGTGAGCATCTTAGCCTCATTTTGATTTATTTCTTGATAGCATTTACCACTCCCTTACTTGTCTTGACTATTCCTTACTCCCTTCATGAGGAAGGAACATTCATTACTATAGTATTCCCCATGCCCACAACAATGAGTAGCTTTTAGGAAGCATTCAATATGTAATTGTTGAACAGATAAGTAAATGAATTAGTGAATAACTAATATAGTCCAGTAATAGTGTTAGTAGTTGGGCATCCAATTCTTGATTTCAGCTCAGGTCATGATCTCGTGGTTCGTGGGTTCAAGCTCCATGTTGGGCTCTGAGCTGACAGCATGGAACCTGCTTGGGATTCTCCCTCCCCCTCTCTCTTTGCCCCTTCTGTGCTTAATCTCTCTCTCTCTCTCTTTCTCTCTCTCTCTCCCAAAATAAATAAATAAACTTAAAATTAAAAAAATACTCATGGAACTCCTACTATGTACAAGGTGCTGTGGGCATAGGCATATCGAGTATACAGTTCATGATTATTTCAAAATAAAATCAAAACTAACATTTGAGAATCTGTAAAATTAATCCACATAACTCCCATGTTTTGGGAAACATCTGTAATCATTTTTTCCCATTTTTACAAGTATATAAATCAAATAATTTGATTCTTTGTTTCACATTCAGTTTTGTAAACCCAGCTGACTGAACTCTAACGTGTACACATCTCAGGGAGTAGAAGTCACCCATACAGTCCACCCCTTGCAGCTGACAGCTGGGTTGACACTGGTATGTGCCATCGGCACTTTCACGGTGCCTGGCACATAGTAGGCACTGAATAGTTACTGAATAGAATAGATTGGGATAAAATTGATAGTTGGCTATTAGACTTTACTATTTATAGTTGATTTATTTAAATATCTGTGGGATTTACCACTGAAACGAATTCCATGTTAATGATGCCCACATATAGGTTAGCGATGTGCAATACTTGTGAAATTAACTTGTGTGCCCGTTTCCTTTTGCAGCTGCATTCCATTCAGCTTCTTTTTGTTTCACCTACACTGTGATTCCCCAATGACCAGCTTTTGAAAAACAAGAATGTTCTTGCTTGTATGTGAATAACTTATTCACATTTTGTTCCACCCACCGATTTTACTGACATTGAAATGTGGCATAATCTCAGGCATATTGTTATTAATATTAAAGTGATGTAAAACTAGGGCAGAAGTCTCTTTTGCATTAATAAAAGTCCTTATCAATGCAAAATATTTTCACATTACCAAAATTAGCAATGCAAAAATGCAAATATGTTTCTCCAAGGATTTGAGGACTTGAGTTCACTGGAATGCAGGTATTTCTTGGACTCCTGGAAAACTTTTGGTGAGTCTACTAACATGGCAAGTTTGTAAACTTTGAAGCAACCATTCTGTTTCTGGTTTAGCAACTGTGAAAATTAATTAAATCATACTTGAAAATATAGAAAATATCTATATTTTTCCCCTTCATTTACCTCCCTAAGTAATTGAAAAAATAAGCTGCCAACTAGAAGCTATATTTATAGAGATAATATCATAGGGTTATTAAAGAGACAGAAACCAAAATAACCTTTCTATTAATATTTGCAATTGAATTTTGCAGAAGACTTTAGATAAACAATGAAATGTGGATTCTGGTACACATTCCTGGTGCATGTGTAAAATAATTTAATTCACTAGAAATGGCACATAAACGGGAATGCAGTTGGTGCTTACATTAATCAATCTACCCTTTTGAAAATCTTTAGATTTGTGCAAATAACTACAGCTTAGATTCCATTTCTAATTTGAGAGTATACTATTGCACGATTAGAAATATTCCTATGGCAATTTTTTCTTGCACACGTGCCCTTATACAAAGAGAAATTGTGTAAAATGATGCTTATTTATTTATTTATTTAGAGTTCTGAAGTGGCAGAGAGAAAGGGAGACAGAGAGAATCCCAAGCAGGCTCTGCATCATCAGCGTGGAGCCCAACGTGGGGCTCGAACTCATGAATTCTGAGATCATGACCTGAGCCAAAATCAAGAGTCGGACACTTTAACCCACTGAGCTACCCAGGCGGCCCAAAAGGTAAGTATTTATAATCAAGAAAATATAAAGCCAGGTTTATCGCAGTTGTTAAAGTTTTTGTTGTCTCATGATCTGATCTTGTCTGAATGTCTGGGTCTGTGTTCAGTTTAGGCCACACGGCTACGCTTGCAGCTGCTCACCTTGGCCTGGCTGTCTGCTCCCCTGTCGTTCCCCTCATTCACTGAAGACTCCACTACTGGTCCCTAAACGTTGTCTCCGCCCATGTCCTGCCACCATGCAGGTGATTCAGGGACTGTGGGATGACCCACTTGACAAGGTGGTTCGAGGAGCCATGACTACCTGTTCCTCAGTCTCCTTTGCCACCCCTGGGCCCTCCTGCTGCAAAAGGTGGGGGTGCCTGTGCCACCAGGAACACATGCTCTTCTCCAGGCTTCTCTACTTCTCTACAGTTAGTACTTCTAGTCAGTCTTCACAGAAGAGCTAATTTGTAGAAAAGATAGCATCTACCATAGAGGAACTCTCCCAACTGCCCAGCCTTAATTAGGAGCTCACTTACTCCCTCACTTCGGAAATAACAGAAGGAATCCCCCGCTCCTCTCATCTGAGATGAACCTGCTACCTCTGCTTGGGGGTCCCATCCCTTCCTATGTTCAGGAATCTTCTATTTGTTACCCCTCTCTCTCCTGTACCATCCAGTGGCTCTGCTATAGTAGAACCTTCTTCTCAGCTTCTGACAAGGCTAACAAAGCTCTTGTATATCTAAGACAGTTGTTATTTCCTCTGTACCTGAAGCACCTTAAGTGCAAGTCACTGAAATCTGGATTTTCTACGTCATTCATTTCCACCATGAATAGACGAGGGCTGTCTACGGACAAGGCACTGTTCTAGGTGCTGAAATACAGCAGCTCAGGAGACGCACACCCTCCCAGTCACACAGAATCTCACCAGAAGCCCCTTCCGGGACCACATATGTCATTACTGTTTTCTTCAAGACTTACTATACTTTCGATTCTCCCTTTTTATGCAATTATCATGTGTCTAAATACATTTCAAAAATAAATATATGTTTTATAAGTTCATCTTCTAGGAAAAAAAAAAGTTAAATATCTCCAGACGATAGGAATATAAAAATAAAGTCGAGTAGTTTTATCCCATATAAACTGTGGTCATAATTTCTAATACTAAACTGCACAACCAACTCTGATCTTCAAGAAGATACATTAGAAATCACTGGGAAATCAAAATCAACATGACAGGAAACAGAAACAACATAGTATACTAGTTCATTCTGCTAACTGTGACCATGCTTCTGTTTATTTCTCCAAGCCACCATGACCAAATTACTACTTCTGTGAAGTTTAAGAATTTGAAGTAATCTTCCTTTTGAATTTTGTGACATATTTGCTCTGACGGTCACCATTACTGTCTGGAAATTTTACATTATTATCATATACCTACAGGTCTGTCATTCCCTTGATATCAGAGATTCAACAGTTCACATGACATCTGCTTGTGCATTGGAAGGGCGGTAACCGTAGGGAACCCTGAAAGCGCTAGCCTCACATGCTCCTTGCTTACTGTGGTTTAGATTTGCCCTTATGTTTACCTAATTTCCACGGATATGTGGGACATGATACATAAGGATGGAATGTCATTTCAATTTGCAGGTGCTGCACAAATGGAGGGCAGTTTAATCCTCCCCAGCCAGCTCTGCAACATCATCCTGTTTCCCCAAACTTTCTAGGTTATGCGGTTCCTTTTTGCTTCCATCACTGTCTTCCTATTTACCTTCCTTCCTGCCTCTGCACAGCAGCAACGAGACAGTGGACCTGAAGGAAGCTGGCAGACACCCCGTAACCAGCTAGAGATCAATGATATGGCTCTAAACCAGGATCTGTAGATAACTGCAGGGAACTGAGAGTGAGCTTTATATAAAATTTATCATCTATTTGCCAAGGACCGAGGGGGCAGGTAGTGTGATCTAGTGTACAGAGAACTAATTGGGAGTCAAGAGACCCCGAGTCCATTCGGAGCTCCATTATAGCTGTGCTCGGTGACTCAGAGCAATTTTCCACATCACTCTATTTCAATTGTCCTCCCTGTAAATTGGATATACTACTTATCACCTACAACCCTCCACAGAATTTGAAGATCTAGATGAGTTATTGTCCATAGAGGAGTTTGTGCTCCTGAGAAAAAATGAATTACATACTTCATGATAGAAATAGCTTAATTTAAACAAAATAACTCCGATACTATCACACCTTCACTCTGTAAAATAACAAGATGTGAATTTTAGAAGCTTTGTATTTTTTTCAGGGAAATAGGTAATTAAAGGCACAGATGGGATGATAAAATTTATTCTGTAATTACACGTCAAGATGGTAGTAAGAATCAGTATCCTCAGAACAACAAGGCCAATGGTATCCCTGTGAAACTCTAAAATCTTGAAGATGATAAAGGATGTCATTCATAACAGAAATGCCATTCATGAGCTGGGAGTTTTAAGATGATTCTTCTAGAACATTCCAAGAATATTTCAACTAGCTTCAAACAGGAAACAGTCCAAATGTCCATCAAGTGGTGAGCAGAGAAACAAAATGATAATGGAACTCATTAATTAAAAGTATTAATTCATTTATTGACTGAGTAAGTGAAAGAATTCACTGGGTGACCTGGTGATGTTACACTGGCCCAGAATCATTTTCATTGTTCTCAGCAAGCAGAGGACTAACTGAAGAACTCTTAAAGCAGGGGCATCTGGGTGGTTCAGTCAGTCAAGTGTCTGACTCTTGATTTTGGCTCAGATCAAGATCTCGTGGTTGTTAGGTCAAGCCCCGTGTTGGGCTCTGCGCTGGGTGTGTAGTTTGCTTAAGATTCTCTCTCTCTGGGACACCTGGGTGGCTCCACTGATTAAGCTTCCAACTCTTGATTTCAGCTAAGGTCATGATCTCATGGTTTGTGAGACCCAGCCCTGACTTGGGCTCTGTGCTGACAGTGTGGAACATGTTTGGGATTTTCTCTTTCTCGCTCGCTCTCTGCCCCTCCCTTGCTTGCTCTCTCTCTTTCTCAAAATAAATAATAAACTTAAAAAAATTGTTTGAAAGGATTCTCTCTCTCCTTCTCTCTCTGCCCTTCCCCTGCTTATGCGCTAAGTTTGCATGTACGCGCACACTCTCTCTTAAACCAGAAGAGAATACTGGCCTGCATTATGCCACTAGATGACTCCTACACACCATCATCACCCGCTGCCTCATCTCAACAAGTAGATGAGAAAATATAAAATCCACAAGAGCCTCCTCACAGCCTTAATGTGCACCAGATACAGAATTCACTAAAGTCCAAAGTGTATACTACATGTGCTACAAGAGTAAGGAGCTCTCTCCATTTTCTTGTTCGTTGCATTTCTACTCTTAGCACTATTAGCTTTTTTTTCATTTCGTTGAGATTTCTTGCCACAGCACCTTACACATTCCTGTATTTCTTGTGTGTCCTTGATTCTACGCACTATATACCATTTGGCCTTTAAAAATGCATGTTGAAATGTTCAATCCGTAAATCCAGGAACTAAATTTTTAGAAAGATGCCTAGGAGAAGAACAATACAAATTTGTTTACTAACTCTCTGTTAATTTTACTTCCAGAACATATTCCTAAACTGCTCTGTAGTAGCCCCAGAGTCCTCATTTCACTCCTGACAACAGCAAAATCACCTCTGGTGTGCCTTTCTGACTTCTCTATTGACCCTTTTCGTGGATTCTTTATAAACAAGACAGAGTAGCCATTTAATATAAGTATCATATTATGTCACTTCTCTGGTCAATGACTCTCAAGGACTTGTGTCATTTAGAATTGAATACAACCTTGACCTCATGTAATTAAGTCCCTGCCAACCTCATTTCTCTTTGCTCAAAATTCTTCAGCTACTGGCATTCTTTCTCTTCCAGCTCAGGACACTCATCAGAGCCTTAGCGCCTTTGCATGACCCGTCCCCTCTGAGTATCTAATGGATACTGTGTTCAATGCACAAACCATGGCTTAACAGGAGAACTTTCACCAAAAAAAGTGAATCTCGCAAATTCTGGAGTCAGACATATCTGAGTTTGAATCTGGGTTCTACCTCTGAATGCAATGAAATCTTTCTTGATATCTATGACCTTCGGTGTCCTCATTGGCAAAATTGGGATCATAGAATCTACTTCACAGGAATGGCACATTCCAGACACTTCATGAAGAACTTAATATAAAGTAGGTTCTCAACAATATAAATTGTTGTTAATGCCATGAATCAAAATATAATTTATAACCTTAAGAGAATAAAGCAAGAAGTGAGATTTCTGTTTTTAAATAATAGTTTCTATCCAGGAAACATAAAAGACATTGGAGTTCTAACTTTAAGAGTCTGCTCCAGCGCAGTTTAACAGACATATAATGTGAGTCATATATGTAATTTTAAATATTATTGCAGGATATTAAAAAGTAAAAATAGGTAAAATTACTTAGTAATATATTTTAATTCATTATATTATCATTTCAACATGTATCGATACAAAATTGTTAATGAGATGGTTTCCATTCTTTTTTTCGTACTAAGTCTTTGAAATCTGATACATGTTTTATTTCAATTTAGATACTAAATTTTCACTGAAAGTGAAATACGGTCTTATCAAAACCCTACCAAAAGTAAAGTTGTGGTTAATGGAAAAATTTTTATCTGATTGTTTTTAAATTGAAATTTAAGATAATTAAGATCAAATAAAATAAAAACTTCAGTCCCTCAGTCTCACTAGTCAAATTTCAAGTATTCAATAGCCACACAAGGCTAGTGGCTGCTATTTTGGGCAGTATTGACTCACTTTATTGTCTTAACTTTTTATTTTTTTAAATTTTAAATATTTATTTGTTTTTGAGAGAGAGAGAGAGAGAGAGAGAGAGAGAGAGAGAGAGAGAGAGCAGGCACAAGCAGGGGAGGGGCAGAGAGAGAGAGAGAGGCACAGAATCTA
This sequence comes from Crocuta crocuta, assembly GCF_008692635.1. NCBI lineage: Eukaryota > Metazoa > Chordata > Mammalia > Carnivora > Hyaenidae > Crocuta > Crocuta crocuta. The sequence continues at coordinate 4,630,105 of NW_027527932.1, forward strand.
AAGCAGCTCCAGGCTTTGAGCTGTCAGCACAGAGCCCGATGTGGGGCTCGAACTCACAAACCAGGTAATCATGACTTGGGCTTAACCGAATGAGCCATCCAGGGACCCCAATAATACATCTTTTTCTTTTTTTTAAACTAAGCATTTTGCTAAGAACAGGAAGATGAAAGACGTGTCACATCATAAAGACATTAACCAAAAATACGTAGGTGGGGGAGTATGTAAAATATCAACTGGTCAGTTATTTAAATTTGTTCATAACAATTGCATCAAACAGACTTTCCTTTTGGAAAAGAGGTGTCTGATTGGCTTCTGTTTGTTTTCTGGGTGAAAACTAAAACAGTAAGCATCCTAGAAAGACTCCAGAAACAAGAGTAGTGAAAGCGTCTATCCTAACAGAAATGATGTGAGCTCTCTCCAGCAGAGGATGCAACTAGGATAGAGTAGGTTGGCAAAGACGAGCAGCTCCGAGATACCATTCTGAATGTCAGCAGAGAAGAGTGGAGGACCACAGACCAGATGTCCTTCTCCCCAAAGGCCATGAGCAGCAGCACCAAGCCTCCTGACTCCACACTGGAATTTAGATGCCATCAGAGGCAGGAGTTGGGGTGGGCTGAGAACTCAGAGTTGGAGCTTACACTTTGAATTAATCAAGTCTCTTTTCATCCATGGTAATTGAGGAGTGAACTTTGGCAACTCCTAACAAAATATATTGGTAATTTTCCAGTCCTCTGGAGTAATATTCCTTAAACTCTCAAGACTTTAATGGTTTTATATTATATCATAAAAACATAAGAAATTAAAGATTATTGTGGTCCATTTTGTTGTTAGGATGTATGAGTGTGTGTGTACATGTGTGTGTGCTCGCATGTTTGTGCTCTCTTGTTTTGGTGTTGCCTGCCTAGTTGTGACTGTGGCATATTTGCATCATTTAGATAAGAGTTAATGTTTTTATGATCTTCTGTAATAAGTAAGTTTTATAACATCTTTTTTATAAGCTTCTATGATACTAGTAAAGTCTGAATCCATGAATTCCTTATCATTATTTAAAAAATGGAAAGACAATTACCAAAGTAGTAACATCTAATTTACAAAGATGACTTTCTTATCCAAAAACTATTTAAGACCAAATGATGCCACAGAGAAAGAATTTCCAACCTAGCAAAGAATTTCCTCAAAAACCAATGATATCAAGTGATATTACAAACAAAAACACTTTAGTTCCTTCAAGAAAATGGTGAGTATATATTCCTAGATTCCTAGCTATTAATGCTTAATTTACATTATCTGTATACTATGAACACAGATTCTCCTGAAACAGAGTATAGGTCCTGAACTGTAATTATCTTTCTTAACCTTTTACTTAACCTTTTATGCCAAGAAGCCAAAACTTCCGTACATTGTCGACATGAAGATTTGTGCTGCTGCTTAGTTCGGGAGGCGGACTGACAGTACAGAATATGAAATCATGTTTTCTTATCTTCAAGTCATATACTTTATTTCTAGTATTTTTGAAGAGAGGAATTAGAATATTTTTATTTAAATCTAATCTGAAGCTCTTAAAGATGACAACACATACAAAATATGATGCAAAATGGGAAGACAATTACCAAAAGATAGTTGCTTCTCTGTTCCTCTTACTAAATAGATGTAATACTTTGACAGCTAATCAACATGGTTATTTTTTTTTTCCGGCTGCTGTATCTATCCTGTTCATGGATGACCTATTAATTTTAATGGCTTGTTGGACTCCCATTTAATGGTTCAATGAATATAATACATCTGTGCTTTTCTTTGCATAATAAAGTGGCCAAGAAGGCAAGATAACTTTTAAAGTTTATGTAGCTAGAGGCTCCCAAAATAATTCAAATGTTTCAACCTCCTATTATAATGAATAGTAATACTTATCTAAATTCTATCATTAAAATTGCAAACTAACCCTAAAAGTGAGCTTCCCTCCACTACAAAAATGCTCATTAAACTATACATATTTTTAAAAAACTATACTTAGTAAAATGCTCTTTAAATTTGCAATAAACCTATTTCTTCCTGTTACATGTTTACTTAATTTTGGATTACTCTGAAGTCGTGTTATTGCCAATAAATTTATCTACTGTGTAGAGTGAAAATATTCAGTAATAACAATTTTCAAAAGTATGGACCTATGCTACAAATTTTCCCATAGGCATGTTAAAATATTTGGCAGCTCTGATATTTTATAAATCTTAATTTTTTTCTACTAAATACACTTGTAGGGCTTTAAGCAGAACTTTATTAATTTGCCTAGTGGAATTTTTGTTGTGGTTGTTGTTACTGAGAAAGGGTCTAAGATTAATGAAGAAAGGAAATGATCTCAATTGGGACAGAAAGAGCATTATAACAATTTCACTCTATAAAAAACATGAGGACATGCTTGTGATATTGTTGATACTACATATTTTTCCCAAATGAATAATATTTTTCACACACACACAAACTTATCTTCATCTTGCATTAAACAATCAAATTTTAGAAATATAACCTAGCATTTCATATTTCTAGTTTTAATCTGCAAAGTGTATGTATCTTAATGACTGGCACTTGCTCTAATTTTTACTGTTACTTTATTTTCATAAAAATGTATTTTGAAGTCATATTTATATGCATTTCGCCTTTTATCCACCGGATTCCCTATCTATCTTGTTTTATTCCATTTCAAGGCATCTTTTCTCTTTTTTCTTCATTGTGTCCAAATTACTTTTATGCACATTAAAAGTTGCTTGCCTTGTTCTTTGTTCTCCCATCTTTTATTTAGCACCAGGTAAAATTTTAACACTTGCTCTTTTTATTTAATGCTATTCCACGGCTCTGACCATTTTTTGCACCCTGAATTTGATCTTTATTTCCATCAACGAAATTAGTGCCATATAAGACTCTTAAGGTCTTAAAGGCTGGGCTTTTCTTTTAAATTTTTAAAGTTTATTTATTTATTTTGAGAGAGACAGAGAGAGCATAAGCAGGGGAGAGGCAAAGAGAAAGGAGAGCGCATTCTAAGGAGGCTCCTCAAGGTCAGAGCAGAGCCCGATGGGTGGGCTCAAGCTCACAAAACTGAGATCATGACCTGAGCCAAAATCAAGAGTTGGACAATTAACCGACTGAGCCCCCCAGGCACCTCTAAAAGACTATTTTAAATAAATTCAACCCTTTGCCACAGTAAGTCTGTGACCGTGACGTGGACTTTCCAGAGAAGCCCAGGAAAGCTCTCAAGGTGCCAGGAGAAAAAGGTACATGCATCTCTACAAGAGACTTGCTTCCAGCACGGACTGTTCCCGCGGAGGCTATCAAGGCAATTCGGGCTCTCTGTAGACTGAACTGAATTCCATAACTCGCAAACAAACAACAACAACAACAAACTAGTGAAGACAACATTATCCAAGATAAATGATTACTATTACTGCACAATAAGCGATACTAAAATGGTCCAGAAACTTAACTGCATTACCCTCAACTACGATACTGTATCAGGAAGCTGCATAATAAAAAATTACTCTGCTTTGCATCAGCTCTTCTTGCTACTCATCTGTACCTATTTCTATATCCAAATATGCCACACAGAGATACTCAGATTTTCCCTTTCTGCAAATATGTTTAATATATTGGGACGAAGAATGAGACAATTATTCAGTGACATCAAACCTCTTCTGTACCCTAAAAAGAGGGCAACCCAGAGAATTCCCAGGCGTGGCGGGCCCGAGGCTGCCCTGGAATGGCTGGAGAGGGACGCAATTGCCAGGCCTTCTCATTTCCACCTTGCCCTCAATATAGGAGTGCTGGGAAGCCATTTCTACTTTTATTTCTACCTGTTTCTCTTCTCCACAGGAAAAGGAAGCAATGTGGGTTGAGAGCCTGGATTCTTCCGGCCATGTTTCTCTATCAGGTGGAATCAAGGTGTTAGAGTGCAGGATTCATGTATGTCATCAAAGTTTGGATCTCATTCTTCTGCGGGTGAAACTGTGTTCTGGTGGGGGAGGAGGGTGTTTCCAGTTTCCATGCAGCAGTGTTCCATGAGCCCCACCAAACCCGCTTTCAGGCAAGGTGTCTTCTGCCCTTCCCAGTTCCTCTACCTGCGGCTAAGCAGGTGAGGCCAGTATGAGCTGGTGCCTGGAGGGTCTGCTCTATTTTCTGTCCAGTTTCACCAGAGAAGTCTGTATTTGGGGGGTATGAGGCTGGCCCATTAAGAAAGCTGATGACTCAGTTTCTTGCTGGCCGCAGGCTTTGGTCAGCTAGAAATTTTTGTGCAACTGGAAGCACTAGTGTCTGGAAAGGGACGGCATACCTTATGCCCAACAGCACCCAGTTAGCTGCCCAAAGAACTGACAGCAGTCAGATCTGACTTAAATCCCAATTGGGAGACAAGGTAATTGGGAAAGTTATACAATCTCACTAAGCTCTGATTGCTTTATTTTACAATTAAGATAATGCAACCTTGATGGTTGTTTTAGGAATCAATTTAGGTAATGATTGTAAAGTGCCTAAAGTAGAACTTGGTGTGCAACGTAGTGGCCGAGCTTCGATAAAAGTGACTAATTAGGCGTGAACTGCATTTAGTCCACTTACACTTGAAGATTTTCCCTGACTACTTGAGTTCGTGACCACATATTACTTTTGGGGGCCTGAATAAGCAATGACCAGGTATTACAAACACATTTTTTCTTAGATTTTTTTCCCCAGAGTTAATCATGCCCCACATGTAATGTTCAACTATTAAAGTGAAAGTTGACTGTATTTATAAATGAATGAAGACAAGGCTATCGAACAGGCTTTATATGTTAGGGATAATCAATATCAATTATTAATCTGAAAAAGAAAACCCTTTTTGGGTCCTAAAATACACTTACAAAAACCAAGGCATTTCATTCAGCATACAATACAGTCACAATAATGTTCGTAATGTAAGTATTGACTCCCAGGAAGCTAATACCATATATTGTTATAGTGCCAAATTAGTAAGTTAAAGTTTATAACTACTGACAAACAAACATTTGGAGAAAGTATTAAATATTTTTACTATAGTTTTTAAATATTTTTTTTTTTATTTTGAGAGAGAGAGAATGAGTGGGGCAGGGGTACAGAGAGAAAGAGAGAGAGAATCCCAATGTGGGGCTCGACTTCATGACCGTGGGATCATGACCTAAGCTGAAATCAAGAGTCGCATGCTTAACTGACTGAGCCTCCCAGGAGCCCAAGGAAGAATTAAATTTTTAAAAGTCAGTATTCTACGATAATAGGTAGGTAATAATTTATGCTGATATCCTATAATACCATTAAATTGCCAGGCATATGAGTTAAATTTAGGTAAGCTAAAAACACCATGGCCTACGGGAGGACTTTTGAAAATTAATTGTTTTATTCACGTAAAAAAGAAATCTTTTTGTAGGCAACGAGATGCCATTGGCAGAGTTATTGGTTTTCCTTGCTCAAAATAAGACACAAAAGCACATTGAACAATATGCTTAACATTATAATTAGTACCAATTTCATTATGGACAGAATACTAGAGGTGGGAATTACTGAAGATTTAATATAGCTCAATGACTTCATTATATAAATAAAGATGGTGATTAGACTTTCCTAAATTGCCACAGCAGCCCTAAGACATGTGCCAAACTGGGGGAGTATTATCACAACAGACAGGTTTGGCATTTTTCTCCTCCTTACTGGAGTTAAGATCATTCTTAGGAGGAACAAAGGTGTTGATGAGCAAATGTGATCAAATCATTCATATGTGTCCTCCATAAAATAAAGGGTCCTTTCTGAATGTAAGCGCCAATTGTTTAAGGTAAGATGAACTGTTTAACATGGCAGGTTTAATAAAGACTACAGAACATGGGGCGCCTGGGTGGCTCAGTCAGATGAACGTCCGACTTTGGCTCAGGTTATGATCTCATGGTTTGTGAATCTGAGCCCCACATTGGGCTCACTGCTGTCAGTACAGAATCACTTTGGATTCTCTGTCCACCCTCCCCCCCCCAACTCTCTCTCTCACAAAACATTAAAAAAAAAAAAAAGACCACAGAACTAAACTGACAGTGACTACTCAATCTGAGGTCAAAAATGGCAGCCTGCTTGGTGAGTCCATTGTAAGCATACTTTTATTTGATCAGTTCCATGTTTGGGACATAAACCCCAACAAAAAATGAAATAATTCTAGTTGACCAGCTTTATTGAAAAATCACATGGACCCTTATCCCATGCGGCAATATTCATCTAGAAATAAATAGTGGTTGATGACTGCTTGTTTGGTGGGAAAAGAACTCCTCCATTTACTACAGAAGGCACCATGTCTGTTGTTTTACATTCAGTTCAATTATACTATCCGCTTGGCCTGGCGTGGGTGGGTACTTGTGACCACCTGGAAAGATGATCATATCAATTAATAGAATACTTGATTATAACCAGTATGACCTTTCAGGCACATCCCAAAACTTGAGAAGTGCAGTCTGTTATCATGTACATATGATGCATGGTTAATTGCTACTGTTCCTCTCTCTCATGTATTGATTTGGAGTTTCTAAGTGCACTATTTCCCCACAACAACATGTAAGGTAAATGACCTGAGTTTTAAAAGTCACATATTACAGAAGAAAGAAATAAGACTCAGTAAATTTAAGTAACTTGCTTGAGACAACTCAGTAAATGGCAGACTGGTGTTCAAACTCTGGTCTTTAAGACCAACAGGCTTTCAACATATCATGTTGCCTTACATATCAGCCACTGGGATAATATTGTGTATCTTAATGTACAAAAATAAGCTTTGCTTTTAACTTGTCCCCCAATATCCACATTAAGTCATAAAGCAAGAATTATCACATTATAAATTCATTCACTATTTTTATTATTCATATTTACCATTTATTTTAAAAATTAGACATAAATAACTAACATGAAATAACACATTGAGGTTGTAGAACCATCAGAAACTAGCATTCCTTGTTGGGAGAGATCGGGTCCTTTCTATCCTAGTGTTTTTTGCCTAATAACCTTGCCAGATAACCCAGGGATAACCACATCCACTCTTTATCAGTGATGGGGCTTTATTGGGAACTTTCTATTAAAAAATTAATTTCTGGAATAATCCTATGAGGTGGGTATTATTATAACTACTTTAAAGATGAGTAAACTGAAATTTAAAGTGAGTAATAAGCAAATTACCTGATTTTATGCAACTTGAAATGTGACATATCCTTTCGCAAAGTGGAGTCTCTTTCCCCACACCATAATCCTAGGGCTTGGCTAAGGAGACTTTCTTTGGTCCACAGAATAGTAGCAAATTAGATGTCACCAAAGGATGAAAAAGTCAAGGCCAGTGCACAGGGCACTGTTCAATCCACTGCATTTGCAGCACAGAGGCCTCCATGTGAATGAACCCAAGCTAATGTAGGAGAGATCATGTTGATGAGAATTGAGGCTCATTGGCCAATAGCCTGGTGACTACCAGTCCTAGGATGAGGCCATCCTAGACTGTGGAATGGATAAATAAACCACAGTGGATGTACAAATCCATGTGGACACACACAGCAAACTATGATCTCCAATGCATTATGTTAAGTAAAAGAAGAAAAAGTAGAATTCCATTTACATCATTCTGGAAAAGACAAAGGTATAGAGCAGAGAACATGTCAGTAGTTCCCAGAGGTTAGGAGTAGGAGGGAGATTGACTGCAAAGGATTGACACAGGGAGCCTGGAGGGATAGGAACTATTCTGTATATTGATTGTGGTTGTAGCTTTATGAGACTATGCATTTGTCAAAATTCATAGAACTGTAACAAAAACAAGTGAGTTTTATGCATGAAAAGTAAAACAAAATTTTAAAAATTCTCTTTCTCATGTTAACTGTGAAGCCATGCAGAATTAATGGTTGAATTTCAGAAGGACCTGGACTATTTGGATTCTGGATCTACTCTTTACCAACTGAGTGATTTAAGTAAATGCCATAATGTCTCTCAACCTCAGTTTATAATATGAAAAGTGGAAATGATAATACCCACTTTACACTTCCGTGTCTTCATCTGTGAAATGAGGCATGTAATACTCTCCAGAGTTATGGTTGAGATTTAAATGAAATAACGTCTGTAGAAGGCTTGGTACAAAGTGCTCAAAGAAAGGAAAGGATGGTGGTGTGGATGCGCACGGTGACAAAGAGGAAGAAGGAGAGGGAGCAGATGAAAAAGAAGGAGTAGAAGAAGAAAGTGATAATCTACATGGGGGGGGCCACTATCTAGGGAGAATTATGCCTCTAGGAAACTGATAACATTGTCAGAGTTCTGATTTGAAATGTATGTTGTGTCATATGCACCTCCTGAAGGATCCTTGCACCCCATGGGTAATGAGTCTTTCAACAAATGGGGGCTTCTAAGATGGATGAACTCAGTAGATGTATATTAGGTACCTCTTACATACAAAATACTATAAACAGGTATTGTATGTAGTAGTTGCATGTATAATACCTAAAGGATCTCTTACAATGAACTACAACGCTATGGCATAGATCTCAGACTTATCCTCAATTTAGGGGGTTCTGCCACAACCCAGCTTGTTACCTCTGACTCAAGTCATCTTTTGGAATCTTCAGGCTCTGAGCCCTAAAGCCTTGTGGTATTCTGGAAACTCTGCATCTATGAATATGACATTTTAGTGAAAGCTATTTATATTATTTTGGCTTCCTTGTCTATATCAAATCCTTAAAGTCAAGAAAACCATCAAAAGCCACTGATTCTTTGGGTGATTAATGCTCAAAATACTAAACAAGGTTCTAGTGCACATCTGAATGCAGTCAAGTCCCAAGAGATAGATGGCGATCTGTCACAGGTGAGGGCAAGGAGGGGTTCAGGCTCCCTTGTCCTCTCTAAGAAACAACTTAGGTTAGGACTGATGGAGTTTAACCATAAGGAAGAAAAACGAAAGGTCAACCTGCACAGGGAGATGGGTAAACATTTTATGTTCATGTCTAAGAGGGTAGTCATGAATATGCATATATTTATATTAATACTAAGCCAGCTCTCATATACTGGAAAGAGCACCAAGCTAGGAGTCCAAAGAACTGGGCTCTCGTTCTGGCTGCAGACCAAAGTCTCCCCATCCCATCTGTCAGAGTCCTGGACTTGAGTAAAACCATTTAATCCAACTAGTTACATAACTGGCCACTTCACCTACTTCGGTATGGGGGAACGATTTACCTTTACTTTGCTAAACAAAACCTCATTTCCTTGTTTTATTTCATTTATAAAGTTTTCCCTTAATTTACAGAAAGCACCAACCTAATGAAATAGCACTTTTAACCTAACAGGTTAGATATTTGACCCCTGGGGGTAGTCAAGGAAACAATAAAAGGGCTTCCTTGCACAAAGTGCTTTCATGCATGCTAGATACTTTAGGCAGAGTAAAATTTTAGCTTGAGTTTGTTGGCAACATAGAAATGTCTTGGTGAATAGGTAAGAAAACTGATTCTCAGTATTCTTAAAGGTCTTCATATGAAGAAGAAGTAGGTAAAAATTTTGACTACAGGAAAAATTATCCATGCCAAGGGGAATAAAAGCAAACTAATTAAAGTTCCAAACATTCAGAAGTAATAAAGGGTCTTGGGTAAGTATAGAAATAGTACTTTATTCACCTTTATGATTCTAGAAAGTATAATACGGAATAAAGCACAGTTAATTTATGTTTTTAATTGCAAAACCAAGTAATTGATATTTTTAAAAACAGGGATACTTGAAAGTAGATCACAATGGGATGTTTTCAATAGGCCCCATAAGAAGTAAATTATAAAGTCCCCATCTGTGCCTCACAGGGGAAAAAAAATCCATTACCATTTGCTCTTTATTGGCATTATAGTTCTTCAAAATGGCTTACAACCGAGCTTATATTTCACACATGAACGTTTGATTGAGCTCACCTATTGTGATCTGCTCTAAGTGCCCACATTTTTAGTAGCAGCTGTAGATTGCGAAAACCTCGGCTTTTATAATGTTTTACGATAATTGAGGGAGCTTTTCCTTTGTTTTGCTCTTACTTCATCTCACTTGAATGTTAAACAGAAATTACTCAAGTTTGGAAACTCGGTGGTTGAAAATGGAAGCTTGCTTATCTCAGAGGTTTTAGACTGCCTTTCTCACCTGTTTCTTGTGACAAGGCTTTCCTGAGACCAGCACAGGGCCACTCAGCCCGGCTCACTGTCCCCTCTGTCGAAACCCTAACATAGGCACATGTTCAGCAATGGGGGTGTTAGGGCCTGGGTACAGAGGCCGAGTGCCGGCAACTGGGACATCCACCCGCGAGATTGTCCAGTAAGCCCAAAGATGTTGCTATCCCTGGAATGCTCTAGCTCATATACCCACTATCATCTCATAGGATAAAAAGATGGAAAGCTCATTATATGAAAGTGGCAACCAGGAGGAATAGAAACAATGAGACTTCGCTAACAAAGAGAAAGTCTAGAGGCAGGTGGTGGTGCTGATTATCCTACCGAGGCGTGAGAGCGGTGCATTTACCCTTTGAAACTGCAAAGTATGTATTAATTTTAAAACCTTCTCATCACATCTGGCTCATACTAAAGGCTATACTGCTTATTTCTCATTCTTCAGGCAGAAGCCTACTCAAGCCTTTTTGAACAAAAAACATTTTATCATGTTTTTAAATCACGTTAACATGTTAGTTACCAAACTCCTTTACTAATCCATTTTTTAACTTAACCACCTTAGCTGCCAAGAAAATCTTTCCTAAATAGAGTTAACTGCCTCAGAGAGTGAGACAGAATGGCAGGGAGATCTGTGCAGAGTCAAATCCCAGCTCTGCACTGATGAGCCCTGTTTGTGTCTCATTATCCTCATCTATGAAATGAAAATGTCAGCTTGAGGAGATAACCCATGTAAGAGTTCCTAGCGGAAAATCTGTCCAAAGGAAATACAGGTCACATCGACCCATGTTACAGAGTCTACCACTTTACATTTTCTAATCTATAAAGGCAGTAATAACACCCTTCATGGACTTCAAAATAAGTACCATTTTCAACCCTCTCTTTTGTGATCCCTTAAATTGAATACGTATGTAAGGAGCCCATTAAAAATTAAAACTACAGGGGTGCCTGAGTAGCTCAGTTGGTTAAGCATCTGACTCGGCTCAGGTCATGATCTCGTGGTTCATGGGTTTGAGCCCCGTGTTGGGCTCTGTGCTGACAGCTAGCTCAGAGCCTGGAGGCTGTTTCAGATTCTGTGTCTCCCTCTCTCTCTCTCTGACCCTCCCCTGCTCACGCTGTCTCTGTCTCTCTCTGTCTTTCTATCTCAGAAATAAATAAAACATTAAAAAAATTCTTCTCTTTGTCTCTCAGACCCACCCACCAGATACAAATACACAACTTCATATATAAACACAACTTCTTTCTCTTTATTCTTCCTTCAAAATAAGACTCCAAGATTCCTTTCTTTAGGCATTTAAAAATTATTTGTAGACTTATTTTTTCCTTTAAATGGTTCATTTCTCAACCATTTTCAATATAACAGCAATCTCTTTTAATTTTTTGTTTATTAAGCACATTGTAGTTTTAATTTTTTTAAGTTTATGTGTTTATTTTGAGAGAGACAGAGACAGTGTAGTGGGGGAGGGGAAGAGAGAGAAGGTGAGACAGAGAATCCCAAGCAGGCTCTGCACTGTCAGCACAGAGCCTAACCTGGGGCTTGAACCCACCAACCTGTGAGATCTTGACCTGAGCCAAAGCCAGATGCTTAACCAACGAAGCCGCCCAGGTGCCCCCAGAAGAATTTTTTAAAAGGAAGAGTTCATGTTCTCAGCAATCAACATCTTTTTAATAGTAGAAATGAAAATTCAGTCCTAATTAAATGCTAATTGGGTAGTAAAATGTGTTTTTATTCTATTGTTAATTTTCCATTACATTAACCTCCTCATCAAAACTTATGCTTATGTACTAAAGTTTTCTAATGATAGAACTTCATGAAAAAAGTTTAGAATGCTTTATCTGCATAAAATTTAGGTCTTTCTACTGGGTCATTTCATGCTCTATAGAGAAAAAATATACACGCATCAAAGCAATTAAGCATAAAAGTAGCTATTGTGACTGAAGTGAGTATCTTCCACAGACACCATTCTAGATAAGAAAGTAAGTATAGACATAAATTCACCAACATCTAGAGAAAAGTGGTTTATATGTTTTATATAAATTATCCCAGAACCACGTCAAAAATGTGCTTCTACAGAAAGAATGAAGTCTGAACATATGGACATTTGAACGCCCCATCATATGATCCCCTTCTCCTTCCAGATACAACGCCTGACCTCTCTGTCAGCTTCTGAAGAACAGAGAATCCTGGTCACCCTCCACTCCCAACACCTTGAGGGAGCTTGCCTTGTGGCTGGCACTCAGGAAATGTGTGGAAAACCAAACAGGCCACGCAAGTTTATTCACTATTTTCCAGTACAATTTGTGCATTTTCCCCTTGACAGTTATGCTCCCAAGATTTTTTCAATCAGAAAAGGCCTTTATTCTTTTTCCTTTTTCTCTACCTTTTTCAATTCAATCTATTTTTAAAGATGAACTCAAGTATCACCTCCCTCATAAAGGTGACCATCTGAACCTCTTCTGATTATCCCCTGGTTGCACTCACTCTTTATTCAGAAAGTAATTGTCACAACCTGGTCTGGATTTGTAGTGCCACACGACAGTACAGGGGATGTCAGAAGACTTCTGGTAAGTCTGTAGGTTGGACCTCTGAGTATAGGAGCAAGACCAGAGGCAGTTATCACAGCTTTACATGTGAAAACATGAGTCTGTATCTAGATCCGTCCACAGGGAACATGTTATGGGAACATTAACAGATGGGCCAAGACGCAGGATGTCTCAAACAATGACGGGCCCTGTAGAGAGGAAGGTATCATTTGGGAGTCTCTATTCAGAAGAAAACTGGTTTTCAAGGGGGGGAGGGAATTGCAGTGCTCTGGGGTGCTAGGGGATTGGAGATGGCATCAAGCTGTGACCAGCCAGGAACAGAATACAGATGCAACTTGGGCCAGGACCTTCTGAGATGCACCATGTAGAGGATTCACTCAGGGTGAAGTTAAGAAAAGAAGCTAAAGACTTTAGAACATCAGGGAAGGCCTTTCTGCAGAGATGAACATTTTCTAAATTTTATGTTCAAGGTTAGTTGTTAAAATCCCATTAATACCTCACAGTATGTAACATGCTGAGTGTCCATGAACACAGAACACTTCAATCCCACAGTAAAGTGAGATAAGTTTTGGGCTCCTGGGATGGCTTTCTCTCTCCTGTGGGGAAGTCCTCATGGCCCAGCACAGCGTTCTTCACAGATTTCAACAGTGCCAGTTCTATCTTTTGCATTTTTTCCAAGTGGTTTTCATTAGTGGCTGAATCTAAGCACCTTCAGAGCAGGGATCACATCGGCTCTCTCCTTCGCTGTGTTCACAGCTTCTAACATAGTGCTCAACAGCAAGTAAGAACTTTGGGCATGAACTTACCAAACCATGGCAGGGAAACAATCGGTCACAGCTGCTTCAAGTCAAAAATGACACTTAACTGCAGCAACCAGGTGCATGGACTGAAGTTTTGTCAAAAACAAATCCTGAGAAATTGCTGTTCTTACCATTTTTTTTTTCCAATTAGAGTTTTAAGAGTACCCATGAGTTATGCATTTTAATATGGTCAAAGACTCTTTCTGGAGCTGGTTGGCCTTTATCCCAAATAGCCTCTCCAGGTAGTAAGATATGTTCTGAATGTATTTTACAGATGAAATTCCAGTTTCTCTAATCGGTAAATTAGGTAGGTAGGATTGACACTTGGCAGTCCTAAATGTAGCACTATTGTCTACTCTTATGAATCAAAAACCAACTGAAGCTTGATGTCCGAATAAACGACTCATGGATTCACAGCTGCTAAGTAGCCTGGGCAATGTCTGCATCAGCTCTGACTCCCCAGTCTGAGCTCTCTCCATGGCACGCCACCAGGGATCACTGTCATGGCGTGTGGTTCACATTTGCTCATCTCCAGACCCTGCTGGCTACGGGTTTCAAATGTTTTCAAAGGAAAAACCTAAAGTGCTTATCAGTGTTAACCTACAGCCTTTGTGCCGTACGCCACAGCATTCATAGACCTGCCATAACTGATCTTCACACTATGGGAGGAACAAAGACCTGATCACATTGCTCCCATTTTACAGGTGACAGAATCACATCTCTGAGACGAACTGACTGGCTTACCATCAAGCAGCCGGTGGGTGAAAAAGCCTGTCCAGTCAATTCAACATGTACCAGATTGACCTTGATTTCAATACTGAGAATCATCAATTTGTTTCAAGTAATGCATCTCGATTAAAAGAGTGTGGCTGAGGGGCACCTGGGTGGCTTAGTTGGTTGAGCGTCCGACTTTCGCTTAGGTCATGATCTCGCGGTTCGTGGGTCCCAGCCCCACGTTGGGCTCTGTGCTGACTGCCAGCCTGGAGCCTGTTTCAGAGTCTGTGACTCCCTCTCTCTTTGACCCTCCCCTGCTCACGCTGTCTCTCTCTCTCCTAGAAATAAATAAAAATATAAAAAAAATAAAAAAATAAAATAAAAGAGTGTGGCTGATTTAATTTGGGGTGGAGGGAACAGAACATTTACATATAAGAAATGGTGAAAATAGAATAGTCAAAGGATTAACAAAGCCAGAAATAAAGGAAGCAAACATTGTGTAAACGCTGTGGCAAGACTACACAGCTCTCTTTTTGTGCACCAAGGTTTTAGTTGTGATTACTTTTCTGAAGTTTAATTTCAAAGGGTCCACTTTATCCAAACAAATGGAATAGGCAGATGCGGTGGCATTGCTGTACATGCCGTTACACACTCTGTCACATGGGATATGCTTCTCATGTTACCACACGTTTGCTTGAGGTTCCAGTGACTGGGGCTTGGCCAGATAGATCCCATGCTTTGTTTGCTAGGACTTCCTTTGCTAGCGGAAACTGTGAAGCTATAAAGTAATAACCATTGCCATCGATGTGCAATTTGCCACCAAGAAGCCCTCATTTCATGGTTCAAACTCATAGTTGAAAACTAGCAGCAACCTGCCTGGGGGCAAAACACTCATTTTGCTAAAGCTGCCAAACGATCTTATTTGGCCCAGGCTCCAGAATTCTCAGGCACCCGAGAGACTGCATCACTCCTGGGGAAACCAAGGCATAATTTTAAGTTCAAGTGCCAATTTAGGCTTACCAGAGTTAGACTGCAATTGTTGATACTAATGAATTAGACTTAGATTCTGGAGAAGGTCTGTAGTCTAGTAACGAATATTTTTATGGGTTTTGTAGTGAATAGCACTAGCCAAAAATGATCTTATTCCAAAGACGGCCACGGATACCATTCTCATTTTGAGGACTGTATTGTAAGCAGTGTGGCTTTCTGAGGTCAAGAAGTATAATTTCTACAGAGGGCGCTGGGAGTCAAATCTACAACTTACTGTAGTTGACAATGAGCACCTTTGTGATAAGAAAGTGCCTTTGTCGACTGACTGCTGCAATTAATGACAACTCCTTTCCTTGGTGCAATAAAATGCAACCTAACTCTTCATTTAAGTAAGTTTTTGATTTGATTTGCTTGCCTTGCAACTTTACACCAAATGATCCATTATTTCCACTGTAAAGGTTCTTCCTGGGAACTAAACTGCGCGTCTGAAATAACTTCTCCAAAAGCCTTGGTTTAAAAGGGTTCTAAATTTCCAAACTGGCAGAATGCAATAAGACATGTGAGCGAAATAGATTATTGTAATCTCCCCTCTCTCATGAGACTAAAGAGTCCAAAAAATATTGGTAAGTAGGTGAGATTTCTGAGTTACTCTTGAGAAGTCTAGTAACTCTTATGGAATCATGTTCATTTTAAAAATAAAGACAGGAGAATTTCAATATAGAAATCTTAAAAGTAAATCTGGCCAGAAAAAAATTCTAATCCATATTTTATCTACTTAATGATAGAACACTCAACATAGAACATTTTAATTTTTCAAAATTCATCTAAAATTTGACAGCCCTTTAGAGTTACCTCAGTGGACCTAAAAAGGATAACATTTGACATGAAACACAGCACCTCACAGGATCCTGGCACTTAATTATCATAAATAGCTCCCATCGACTTTCTTTCTAGTGATATTTTAGAATAACCCAGGGTTATTTCCTTGAGGTAATTTTCCAGAAGCAGAACTTCTGAGTCAAAGGAAATATATGAAATCTACAATTTTTAAGAAATGTTTTACAAATTGCTCTCCAGAATTTGCTTGTCCTAATAGTAGGTAGAAGAGTGTGTATTTTCCAGGGCATTTGGGTGCCTCAGTTGAGCCTGCAATTCTTGATTTTGGTTCAGGTCATGATCTCAGATCCAGCTCTGTGTCAGGCTCTGTGCTTAGCGTGAAGCCTGCTTAAGATTTTCTCTCTCCCTTCCTCTGCCCCTCTCCCCCACTCACATACGCTCTGTCTTTCCCTCTCTCTAAAAATGTTTATTTTCCTAAACAAAATCAATAATGGAAACTAAATTTTTAACATCTCTTCAAAAAATGGGAAAGGAAATTGCTTAAATGTGTACTTTAGGATCAAAAGGTGAAGGACAATGAAAGGCAGAAAAAAACAAGAGGTCATAGTTGTCATTTTATCCTTCTGCATCAGAAGTTTTGCTATTTTGACTTCCTTTTAACTGTGAAGAAAGAGGAGAAGTAAAGAGAAAGTCATCTAAGTAAAGAGAAAACGCAGTGAAATGCTCTACACCATTTTAGCTACTCTTCAGAATTACCCAATGTTCTCCTAGCCAACAGGACTTTCGGGTGACAGACACATCACTAACAAAAGTATTTAAATACTGACTCAGAGACCCAAAAGGCCATTGAAATTTACATGAAAGACCTTTTTGAGCAACAGATGAATTATGCCTGCTTACTGAAAGATTTGTGAGAAAAAAATATTATATGCACAAATATGGAGGGGAAGGAGAGAACATAATACATATTGCTAAATTCTCCCTTTGCTTATGTTTTAGCATGTTTAGAAGTAGCACTTTCAGGTGCTTCCGATTGTAGCAGTTATCTCTTAGGTTGAATAGGTACCAAGAATCCAGTCGGAGTAAATGAACAGTAACATTGTAAGTATAGGGCCATGAGCTTTCTATATTTTAGCCACATTAGTAAAAATGGTTTTGATCATCCAAAAAGTTTTATTTGTACTCACATCAAACTACAACCAAACCACGATGGAAAGGCAAGAGGCGCTGGGGTCACGTACCACGGGCCACATAGCACAGCTCGGAAAGCAGCACTAACACTTTCTCAGATTCAGAGCCTTTATGTTCACTTATTCCAACTCCCACCAGAATTTCCCAACTGGGTCATGTCAAAACTAAGTCCTTTCAATGCCCACTCAGTGGTTCTTCTCAGATGCCTCATGCCAGAAAAATCTACTTTAGTTTCTAATCCGGGATCATCTCTTTCTTATAATCAAGGACTAGATTCTGTAGACCTGTCCTTCCAGGATTTAGATAGGCTAAACGTACAGGGAAATTTAAGATTTAGAATATACTCGAAATTGGGGTGCCTGGGTGGCTGAGTTGGTTAAGTGTCTGACCCTGGGTTTCTGGCTCAAGTCATGATCTCCCTGTACCTGAGACTGGGTCCTGCATTGGGCTCTGCGTGGACAGTGCGGAACCTGTTTGGGATTCTCTCCCTCTCTCTCTGCCCCTCCACTGCTTGCACATGCTCTCTCTCTCAAATAAATAAATAAACTAAAAAAAAAAAAAGACCATATTCAACGTTATTAGAAAAAACTTTTGAAATGATTACAAACATACACACATGAAAACATATGCTCTTAACTCAATATTGATTTTTATACCCAGACTACAAATACAAACTGATAAATCCTTTCATTTTTTTGGCCTTTTGTTACTTTGAATACCCTTTGAAGCTGCATATTTTTCACTTTTATATTTAAGACATAATTACCATAAGAGTAAAATTCAACTAGTTTGTGGACAGTTCTGCAAATACTGTAAAATGCATAGAATGAAATAACTTTTGCTACAATTCAGATATAGAACATTTCCATTACCCCACAAAATTCCCTTTGGCTCCTCTGTAATAAAATCTCCCTTGCCCCTGGCAATCACTTTTCCTATAGCTTTGCTTTTTTCAAAATATTTTATAAATGGAATGATATAGTATGTTACCTTTTGAGTCCAGTTTCTTTTACCTAGCATAATGTATTTGAGATTCACCTCTTTTGTGCATATAAGTAGTTCATGTCTTTATTTTGCTGAATAGTATTTCATTTTGTGGACATACCACCATTATTTATCCATTCCAAAATTAAAGAGTAATTTTTAATTTTATAGATTTCATGTTTTTTTCATTAAGAAAATTTAAGGTTACACGATCAAGTTTTCCATTTTTATTTAAAAAAAAAATTTTTTTTAATGTGTATTTCTTTTTGAGACAGAGACAGAGCATGAGCAGGGGAGGGACAGAGAGAGAGGAAGAGACAGAATCCGAAGCAGGCTCCAGGCTCTGAGCTGTCAGCACAGAGCCTGATGCGGGGCTCGAACCCAAGAACCATGAGATAGTGACCTGAGTCGAAGTCGGACGCTTAACTGACTGAGCCACTCAGGTGCCCCAAGTTTTCCACTTTTAGATCTTGGAGCCTCTCTTAAATTATGTTCCCTTTTAGAACCTCTGGCCCTGAAATTATACTTATCTCTGATTTTTAAAAATCTTTTGCTACGGCTCAGATTTCATTCTCTTACTATGAATCTGAAGGTAGCATCACTTCTTCAAAGGTTACCTCACTTCCACATTAAAAGTCTCTTTTACTTCAAATAAACTCACACTCATAACAGACTGTGTTTGAATTCCCAATAACAGAGCCTTTTTGAACCTATTACTGAATGCTTAAGAAATCAGGCATTGTTAAATGGAAAGATGTTTTTTGATTTTACCTTTACATGTAGGCAAACACCTGCGACTTATTTTTTTCACAGAGAGGAGATGGGACAAATTGTGCCATAATGAAAGTAAATGCCAGCTATTGTTTTAAAAATAAATGTCTTCATACAAATTGGGCTTAACACAATATTAACTCTAGCTCCTACTTGACAGAGTGTTCCCCAAAATGATCTAGCTCTGTCTTTCTGCATGTTCTGCTCTTTTGTAAATACTTCATAAAGTTGTGATTTTATTAGATTGTAATTGGTTGCCATCTTTGTAAAACGATTTGGAAACATTAAAAAAAAAAGAACGAAAACAATACTGTTTCAGGATGAGGTCAACCATATAAATAAGCATATAAAACTCAAATTATATCTATCAAAAGTATAAGAAAGTACTCCCCTAATTAATTAACATCTTTTTGCTCCAGCTACTTAATTTTCATGCAAAACTAAAAAAATAAAATGTCTAACGATACTCATTCAGCTGACAGCTTTCTCCTTCAAGCAGAAAATCATGTATTTTTTAGAAACATAAATGGGAAATATATCAGTACAAGGTTCAGAGAAAATCATGGACCAAACCTCTTTAAAAAACACATACACACACATCACCAAGAGAATTAAGATGCATCTCTTTATGACATTTTGCGTCTTTTTAGAGAAATGATAGTAAAAATTAATGTCTTCTATATATGAGTAAAATATTGTTTAAAGTATATACCTGTGTAACCTATAATATACATTTTTTCTCTTTTTTAAAACCAACATTCATACACATGCCGGCAAAAGACTTACACACATATCTACAGTATTTACAAATTCCTTTATGTAATCTCCAGCTAATCAACATTGCTTTTTTCAATCCCAGAAAACCCAATCAGTGAAAGACATTTTATGTTGGTTGATTAAACCAGGACTATTGTGACACATGTTTCTAACATAAAATATTAGAAAAAATAGGGAGCAAACAGCTGGGGAGCAAAACAGAAAAGCAATGACATTTTGATAAGCCTCTGTCAAAGAAGGGAAGGAGAGCCGAGTCTACAGGAAAAGAAGGTGAGCTAAATCACTGAAAACAATCTATCGTAATTAGCAGGAGTAAATTTTAGAAATTTTTTACATTCTCAGAGTTCACAGAAAGCAGAATAGGCTAAAATTAAAAACAACAGCATGCAATAAAACAAAGACAGGTATATGAATTCAAGTGTATTAAAATTACACCAACATGCAAAACCATAATTAAAATCCACATTGGAGAGGAACGATTTATACCTCAGAGCAATAAAAAACTGGAGCATCTGGAAAGTTCTCCCAGAATTCAGGAGAAATGCGAAACATGTTAAAATGAGAAAACCACTGTAAGCATGGAGAGCAGAAAATAGTTCTCTAACCTATGGACTGTGGTGGTCCCTGAGGAAGAAGCAATACTAACTGAAGTAGAAGCCATAATAAAAGAAAATGAAACTAAGTTTTTGATTCAAGAAGTTTCTTTAAAGTTCTTACTATGCATACAGTCATAAATTTCATTCTGGCCAAAAAACCAGAAAGTGATATATACTTAGTGACATTTTTGTATCTTAAAAGGATAAAGGAAGTCATTAGAATAAGAATAAGACAAAGGGAAGAGGAGGGAAAGGAGAGAGGGAGAGAGGCCTACAAGGCAAGAGAGAGAATTAAGAAAACAAGCTACTCTCAAAATAACAACAACGAAATATGTTGCCTGGATTTGGGTTTCCTGGGACATTAAATTCAAAAGGACAGAAGCATAATGTTGACAGAACACTGCGAATAAGACGGCTTGGTGAGATGTCAACCTCATTGTTATTGGCGTATTAAAGCCGCTAAGGCTCAGGGCATATCACATTTATGTACTCATGTTTATAAATGTTCTTTAAGAGTTACTACAGTCAATCTTGAACAGAGACATATTATAACTCAGGGCTCAGATAAGACTAGATTGGTGAATCTATATTTCCCGAGTTTAAATCTCAAAGCAAAAAATTCCACAGTGTTTTGTGCAGGGGAATCTGGACTTCACAAACTTGTTTTTCTTCTGGATCTGCTCCACCCTTACTCACAGGAAATGAGTTTCTTAAACTGCGTTCATGCCCACGGTTCAAATAGAATGTTTTGTACTTTTTAAAATTATTTCATACAATAGATTATATTTGTTATTCCATTCTTGGAAGTATTCCTTAACTAACAATATTGAATATGGTGCTGAATTACTAATCAAAACATTCCTTTTTCTTTCATAAAAACCAAGTTGTTACAGTAATCAACACTGTCATGGTATTTAAGGAAGGTTTTTTTTTTAAATATCTGAAGCCTATTGACAACAACCCTATATATAAAAACTATACTTTCAGGGATCATTTCTATAGTTTGACTGAACCACCCAAGCAGTCATGTTTTTCTTTTACAGTGCACACTAACATCCAGAAACAAATATTTTCTATCTTCCATCCAGAACATGAATTAATCCCATTTAAAATCAATATATGTTTCTTCCCTCTTAGGAAGCTCTGGATTGCTATATAGTTCCATCTTATGCAGCCTTTGCTGCATCTCAAAGGTTTTGGACAGTTGTGTTTTCATTTTCATTCACTTCCATGAACTTTTTCATTTCCTCGTTAATTTCTTGGTTGACCCATTCATTCTTTAGTAGGATGTATTTTAACCTCCAAGTATTTGTGGTCTTTCAAATCTTTTCTTGTGGTTGATTTCAAGTTTCATACCATTGTGATCTGAAAATATGCATGCTATGATCATGATCTTTTTGTACCTGGAGAAAGGGGAACAGTTTCGCACTATTGGGGGGAATCAAACTGGTGCAGCCATTCTTGAAAACAGTGTGGAGGTTCCTCAAAAAAATAAAAATAGAACTACCCTATGTCCCAGCAATTGCACTACTAGGTATTTATCCAAAGGATCGACAAATGCTGATTCGAAGGAGCACATGCACCCCAATGTTTATAGCATGCTATCAACAATAGCCAAATTTGGAGAGAGCCCAAATGTCCACTGAAGGATGAATGGATAAAGAAGATGTGATACACACACACACACACACACACACACACACACACGTACAACGGAGTATTACTCGGCAATCAAAAAGAATGAAATATTGCCATTTGCAACAACAGGGACGGAACTGGAATGCATTATGCTAAGTGAAATAAAGTAGTCAGAGAAAGAGAAATATCGTATGATTTCACTCATATGTGGAATTTAAGAAACAAAACAGATGAACAGAGGGGAAGGGAAGGAAAATATGATAAAAAGAGAGGGAGGCAAACCATAAGAGACTCTTAAATACAGAGAACAAACTGAGGGTCACTGAAGGAGAAGTAGGTGGGGAATGGGTTAAATGGGTGATGGGCATTAAGGAGGGCACTTGTTGGATGAGCACTGGAGGTTATATATAAGTGATAAATCACTAACTTCTACTCCTGAAACCAGCACTACACTCTATGTTAACTAATTTGAATTTAAATTTTAAGGAAGTAAAAGAAATAAAATAAAACCAATATATGATGTATAGTCATAACCATGAATAACAATATTCAAAAAGAAATGAGATAGTGAGGAAATGTATTAAAATAGAAAATGCTAAGAGTAGTTATCCATAAATAATGAAGCTATAGGCAATCTTTTTCTTCCTAAATTTTCTTCTTCCAATTTTTAAAACAGGTACACTTTCACTGAATATTTTTGAAGAACACATAAAGCAAATTTGCAGATGCTCGAGCTCACACTCCTGGGATAAATGCAAATCAAATCAGTGAGAAAGCACTTCATACTCAAAAGATAAGCAAAAACTTATGGTCAGAAAGCACAGAGACAGTGGGGCGATATGCACTCTGGTCTCCTGCAGGGAGGAATGCAAATTGCAACACCAGGACTTGGTGAAGTTCAAGATTTGTGCTTAGGCTGTGCTTCAGCCATTTCATTCCTATAAGCTTTGAGAAACTCTTGTAGCATGTGTGTAGGATGTGTGTGTATATATATGTACACGCACTCATTATGCAAGAGTTTGAAAGAATAAAAATTGAAAACAACATAAATGCCCATTCTTCTAGAAAACATACTGTATAGACATTAAAATAAGTGAACTAGAGCTGCATGTGTCAATAAGGATAAATCTCAAAACCGCTAGGTTCAGCAGAAAAGGCAATAAGAGTGTGATATTGTGCATATTTAAATTTTATGTACTAATATTTAAATAAAGCTTAAATATGCAAAACAATACCATACTGTTTATAGGTCCATAAATATAAAGCATAAAAAGAATATTGGGAAAAATAAACACCAAATGCTGCAATGTGGGGGATGGGAGAGAATAGGATCGGCAAGAGACACTTTTGGGTTTTTTCCTCTATTTTTCTACATCCTGAAATATATGCAAATAATACCAATGCACTATAAAAGATCAAATATTTTTTATTAAAACAACCCTCTCAATTATAAACAGCAGCAAAGTGGTTTGGAAAACAAGGTATGCAGATTCTGAGTTTTAGATGCTGTCTCTTCTAATTCCTGACCCTCTGATATCTTTAGAGAGTTACAAATCAGTCCCTGTTGGAGCTGATCTCTTAACAAATCACCTTGAAGCTCTACAGACTCGTCCCGAAGGGCAGCTTGGACAATGCCTCTGCAAATCACACTGTTCAACACATGTATATTTTAATTGATGGAAGCAGAAAAGCCTAAGTGATCTACGGAATTGCAATATCCCATAGGTAACAAAATTGATTAGAATGGGAAGAATAAAAGAACCAAATCACCAGTAATGATTTTGAAATTCCATGGAGGAGGGAAACCAACATATGAAAATGTTGAGGTCTATCATGTAATACAGCTGCTAGCGTTAAAAAATAAATAAAATCTGAACTCTGGATTCCATTCAATGTCTAAAATTACAAGAGGCTAGATGTAAGCCAACAATTTTAGTAAAAAAGAGCACTGGCTTTGCTAAGTTCTTTGTGATCATACACATAATTTTATGAACTTTCCAAGTTAGAGAAGCTGAGTAATTTGGGGGGAAAAACTTTTACAGAAGTTTTACAATTACCTTTAAGGCATTGCTGTAAGTCTCAATTTGCTAATTGACTTTTTGTATGTTAATAGGCTTGAATCTATTAATATACACGTTAAGTAATGCCCTAATTTGTTTTAGTGCTTTCATTTAATGGAACTACAACAGAGCACGTATAGAAAACTATTCATTCACTCATTAACATGCCTAATAAACATTCACTTTTCCTTATACTCCAGTGGGTTTTAAAGAAAGGGATACGTGAAAAAATTTAAACTCCCATAAACCTCTAGATAGAGGAGGAAAATCAAATGAGAAATATCCTCTGGGTAACCATTCCCCATTATTATGTTACACTGCATCATTCTACATAGGTTTTTTTTGCTATTTCTAATCTGTATTGAAAAATAGAAAGACATTAAGAACTGATTAAACACCTTTCTCATTTCAGGCTAGCAATTCATTTCTTCTGCTGGAAAAAGAAACTATCCCTTTCATATAGAACTAGTTATTGAGACAGCAGATTCACCAATAGAATTTATGATAAATGTTGGCTTGCTCAGTGGGTAGCTTGTGGGACCGACACAAAATTATTTTTCTCTAATCCCTGGCATTTTTGTTTGCTCATTCCAGGTAGAAATTATACCTCCTTCCTCAGACAATTTAAGATACTTGAAATATACAGTTTTGTACTGTAATTTGTTGAATGATATATTTTATCTATCCCAGTAAGAATCATTAAAATTTGAGCAGCACTTTAGAATATACAGTCCCATGGCTGGCGATATATTCATTCAATAGGGGCAGTACTGTGGCTTCACCCAACTCTTCAAGGAGAACAGCTCCACGGCCAACATCAAGGTCTAGCATGTTAAGGGGAAAGACTGGATGTGCATGGCTCCGATGGTTAGGTAGCCACCCACTGCTCCCAGTATCAGGCAAGATGAAATCTCAACGGTGGATGACAAAGCTAGAAGATATTCCAGGAAAGGATCTCCGGTGATAAGACTCCAGCTGTCCTCACACTGATTCATTGCCAAGAGAATCAGAAGTCCTGGAGGAGGCCCGAGATGTGCACAGAGGGAGTCACAGCAGAAGAATGGGCACAGTATGACTAAGCGCGAGCTCCAGGGCACCTTGTCTGTAGAACAGAGCTCAGTTCTTACTGTTTCTTGCAGAGATTTACTGCCCTCTCCACATAATTTTACTCCTCCTCTTTCCTTCCTGTCCTTCTACACTATTCCTTTTTCTCACTCTACTTATGATGTCCTCCACATTTTGGGTTGTACTGTACAATTTCTGTTCTGCAGTTTCTCCTGAGCACGATTCATGCAGTTTCCAAGGTCTCATGGGTTGCTATACCCAGCTGGGAAGCTGTCTCTGCAGGTGACACACAGGGACGGCAGCTGCTGTTTCATCATCAAGTGTTGCCTGTGTTCATTTCTCCACATGCTATGTTCTATTCCCCTTGCTTCTGGAATTGACAGAGAAGGCTGGGGGTTACCTGGCATCAGGTGATAGGTATATGCCCGGCCCTTTAAAAGCCAGAAAAACCACTGTGATCATTTGAGTTAAAATGAACAGTCTGAGTCCATCCCTCTGCTTCCTGCTTCCTGTTTCTATGTTGTTTTCCAAAGTCATGTCCTATTGCTTGAGAATAATTCTTACAGCATGTGCACTTGCTTAGATGTGGGTGCCATTCATTCATTCACTCATTCAATATTTATGGAAATTCTTTGCAGTATCAGATGCTGCCCTAGGTGCTACAGAGTCTCGGCCATCAAGAACTACAGTTTACCCTTAAACAACACAGATTTGAGCCACATGGGTCTACTTATATATGAGTTTTTTACAGTACAATACTATAAATGTATTTCTCTTCCACATGGTTTTCTTAATAACATTTTCTTTTCGCTAGCTTACTTTATTGTAAGATTACAGTGTATAATATATATACACTGTAAACAGAAGGCTGTTAGTAGTTAAGCTTTTTGGGGGGGAGGTCAAAGATTATATGAGGATTTTAGAGTGTGCAGGATTGGATGTCAGCACCCCAACCCTTGTGCTATTCAAAGGTCAACTGTATACAGTCTAGTTTGGAGAAACAGACCAAAAGAATAAATTACAGTGCATTATAAAGGAAGCCAGAGCAGACAGTACAGAATGTGTATCCAGCCCATCTTGGAGGCCTAGGAATGCCTCTTAGAGGAAGAGATTTGGAAGCTAAGACCTAAAGAAAGAATGGGAGTTAGCAAGGTGAAGGAAGAGAGCTCTATGGGAAGAGGAAACCATGTGAACAAATTCCAGAGGCAGAAACATGCACCGGGTCGCTCATTACTGCAGCTTCTGTGAATGCCAGAGGAAATTTTATTTTGAAACACTTAACTCTTCACTGTTCACTTCACTTTACATCAATTAAAAATAAATAAGTACATACTTATGTTAAGACTATGAATCATTAAGCACATACTTGTATTAAGAACATGAGGCATTAAGTACAACATTTAACCAAATCATGGACCTGCAAGGATTTTCAATAATTCACTTGTCTCAACTCAACTAAATATTTTGAGTTATTAACGAAGTTATTCTCTGTTTAAAGCTATAGTGAGAAAGACAATGAGCCACTGTAGGCTATATAAATAACTTTTTTAACTTTATTCAGTCACTTAATCATTGCACAAATACTTAAGGAGTTCCTAGTATTGCCAATACTGAAAAAGTAAACAACCAAATCAATAATGTAGTACTTCACATATAAACAATGAAGGCAAAGAGCAAACGACCCACAAACTTAGGATCAAGTCACATAAAACAGTTCATCTATTAAAAACCCCATTGAAATCAAACATACCAAAAATCCTTTCTAATAAATGGTATATATTTCCTCTACAACTTACTAAATAACTACAGTCACAGATTTTACTTTCTAGAATTGCATTCAGTTTATTAGGGATAACAAACAATTACATTACACGGCAGAGAAGCGACTTCATGTAAGGGTTACGTGCTCTGGCTGCAGTGACCAGCTCTACTCTTTGTTCTGTAGTTTTCTCACTGGATGAATTTCAGCAGGTTCTCCAACCTCATAAGAACCTTCTTCTCCTTTATGATATGAATATGTAAATTATAGTAAAGTTAGCATGAACTTGTTGGGTTGTTTTGAGGCTTAAGCTGAGTTAATTCACATTAAATGAGTTCATTAACGTTAGGCTCTTAGAACAGTGCGTGGCTCATTCTAAACGTGTTGGCCACCTGC
This sequence comes from Crocuta crocuta, assembly GCF_008692635.1. NCBI lineage: Eukaryota > Metazoa > Chordata > Mammalia > Carnivora > Hyaenidae > Crocuta > Crocuta crocuta. Next base: position 4,657,399 of record NW_027527932.1, read on the forward strand.
ATTATAATCCATCGAGGGGAAAATACTCTTGCTGTTCAGAACCACCACGAGGTTTATGAACTATGTATTTCTGCCTTCCCAGGCCCTCAGTAGCTACTGTGAAAAAGGTAGTCATTGTTCCAAATGATAAAAAGCTGGTTTTCTTTTAGGAAGCCCGATCTGATGATGTTCTGGTTGAAATGTTCCTTGATATTAAGTAATCGGGGTTAGTTAAGCACAAGCTGCTGGGGAACTTCCACCAGCAAGCGGTCCATGACCTGGAGATCCCGCGTGCAGACACGCACATGTTCCCACAGTGAACCACAGCTACTCAGTGCGATCGTTACATATGTCTCCTTTGCCATTTATGTCGCAATAGCTCTGGACACAAGCTCTGTCCTTTCAAGCAGGAATGTTATCACCAAGTCCCGTATACCTTTCACACAGGGAAGGAAGGCATACTTGGGATTCCCACTTCTTCCCTTAAGACGAGAGGGCAGTGGCATCCTTAGAGAAAAGAACGAAAAGTGTGTTCTCCTACCATAAATCACATGTGCTACCCACCTCAGCAGTATTGGTGAGAAACAGGCTGGCTGCCACTCTTCTGGTTTCTGAGAGAAGACTTGCTCTGGCTGTTGCCTCATCTTTATTACCCTGCTCAGCTGTGGAGTTGGGGACCTGCCATTTGGTGGCTGATAGGTAGATAGCAAATGGTCCCCTTGGCTGGGTGGAGCATGCTGTCATCCCTTGGACCAAAGAGAGGCGACAGTCTTGGGTAAGTGTCTCTGCTCTGCAGACTCAAGTCTCCCCTCTGATGCAGTGGCCCAAGGTCTAGCCTGGACACGAGGAAGTGCCAATATTTCCACTTAATGTGCCAACAGACAGAAACTACAAACTCCGGTAGCTCTTTATTAGTTAAAAAGCAAAAGGAAGGGGCACCTGGGTGGCTCAGTCAGTTAAGCGTCCAACTTTGGCCTAGGTCATCATCTCGTGGTTCGCGAGTTCAAGCCTCGCATCAGGCTCTGGGCTGACAGCCTGGAGCCTGCTTCCGATTCTGTGTCTCCCTCTCTCTCTGCCTCTCCCCCACCTCTGCTCCGACTCTCTCTCTCAAAAATACATAATCTTTAAAAACATTTTAATGTAAGAATATTATCTAAAGTACATAGAATTGGTGAAAAGCTATAAAAGCATGGCCCAGGAGGCAGAATCTTTCTTAATGTAAGATGTATCTTCATAATTGTTTTGCTTGTTTTCTTCCCTATATAAATCAGTGAAATCTGTAAATTTCTGATTTACAGAAATGTAAATAAGACAAGAATATATAAGCTACTGTTTAATATTTATTCATAATGAGAATATAAATGGAATAAACTATTTACTCAAACAACTGACCTTATAACTTAAAGCACGGCTCTTCACCAACACAAATGCTGAAGACATCTTTTCCCTCATTCTCTGGGAGGGACAATTTATATGTGCACATCCAGAGGTGCACTTGTGCAACAAGGTGCTGGCTTCAGCAGTGCTCACGTCTCACAAATTACATATTCCACTACTCATATCTAAGAGAAAATGTTTAATTTTTTGAACTAATGCATAAAAAATGCAAATGTGAACTCATTTATATCTACACTTAACACTGAATGGAATAAAACTTCTTCTTTTGGCTTACGTAGCATTTTGTACCTTATCAACTACCATTAAAATGCATTAAATGGCTCTAATAATGATGTGCAATTGACCTGCCCAGTACTTCAGCCTTCCTAATCATGTCTAATTTCTGTCTGAAAATGAAGAACAGCCTAATTATCAAACTACTAACTTCAGGTCTTTTGAGCATTAAAAAAAAGTCAAAGAACATTAACTAGCTTCAATTCTCAATCTTGTAAACTTATGTATGTCTTGGTGAACCTATCAAGTTATATAATCCCAGGCTTTCTGCCATATGTGTGCCTGACATATTAACAACACCTAGCCTTGACATGTTAGATGTACTGTACGCCTGTTTTCGGTCCATCATTTCCTAGGTGTGAATCAGTAATGTATTTCACTATGTTTACTCTTAAAATATCAACCGAAATAAGAAACCTAGTGTTCAATTAGTCCTTTGAAATACATGTGCTAGCTACAAAGAATAAATAGCCTGATGATGTCTGTATGTTTCAAAGAAGAAGACTAGGTGATATATTATCATCTAAGAACACCTGAAAATATATTGTAGAACAAATAATACAACCTATTTACATTTTAAGAAAGGAGACAATTCTTCAATTTCTGCAGAAATCAAACCCCTTTTTTTTCTTGTAAATTCTGCTGAGAGTGACTAGAGTTTGGGGGTCCAGGAAAATAGGACAGGTGAGTAGAGAAGGGAGAATAGAGAGAGCAGGGCAGGCCCTGGACCATGTTTAGGAGTTCGGGCTTTACTTACAGGCTTGCGTTGTCTATGCCTTTCTTAGAGCAATAACCGATGCCTTTGCCAAACAAAAGAATTTGATTATTAAATAATTTGGGAATACAACATTATTTTGGAAAAGAAACAAATATCTTTATTCCCGCACTCTGTAGAATCTTTTTTTAAATTAACTTATTTTTAAATTTAAATCCAAGTTAACATATCATGTAATAACGATTTCAAGAATAGAATTTAGTGATTCATCACTTACATATAACACCCAGTGCTCATCCCAACAAGTGCCCTCCTCAATGCCCGTCACCCATTTAGCCCATCCCCCACCCAACACCCTTCCAGCAACCCTCAGTTTGTTCTCTGTATTTAAGAGTCTCTTATGTTTCTTCTCCTTCTGTGTTTTTATCTTATTTTTGCTTTGAAAAGTCTTTAATATGTAAATGTGCATTTGTCAACAATTAGTTTTGTATATACTCTGCAGAATTTCTAGTTTTCTTTTTACTATCAATTTTTACATGCTTATTTATTTTTGAGAAAGAGAGAGCACACATGAGCAGGAGAGGGGAAGAAAAAGAAGGAGACAGAGAAAGAGGAAGACACAGAATCCAAAGCAGGCTCCAGGCTCCAAGCTATCAGCTCAGAGCCTGACACAGGGCTCGAACCCACGAACAGTGAGATCATGCCCTGAGCTGAAGTCGGAGGCTTAATCGACTGAGCCACTCAGGTGCCTCTCATATGTTTTAAGAGAACTTTTCTTTATAGAGCTTGGTATCAAAAAGTGCACTTTAGGTGTGCTTAGGCAAATGAGTGACAGAGATTTTAATCTTAGGGCCGACACACTTTGTTTTGCATTTAATACAGGTGACTCTGGTGGCTGGGAGAAAGGGACTGCAAGGTGATGATGTACCTTGTCAAGACAAAATGAGCAAGGTGAAAATGAAGCCAGTAGTATTTACGAATAGAGAATTAAAAAGGTTAGCATATATCCAAGAGAAAAATTTCAGCAGGAGTTGCTAATTAGTTTGATAAGGGAATAGATCAAAGGTGACTCCTAAATTTGAAGTTGAGGGACTAGGTGAACATAGAGGTCAACAATCAAGACAGAGAATAACAGAGAAATGACATCTTTTTTTTTTTTTTAATATTTTTATTTATTTTTAGGAGATAGAGAGAGACAGCGTGAGCAAGGGAGGGTCAGAGAGAGAGGGAGATACAGACTCTGAAACAGGCTCCAGTCTCTGTGCTGGCAGTCAGCACAGAGCCCGACGCGGGGCTCGAACCCACGAACCGTGAGATCAGGACCTAAGCGAAAGTCGGACGCTTAACCGACTAAGCCACCCAGGCGCCCCGAGAAATGACATCTTAAGCCAATATGCGAGTACATGTAAATAATAGTTTGGAAAGTTCTTTTACATTCATTATTTTACCCAACACTCATAACAATGCTAAGACATAGCAGTATATACAGTTTTTCTTATTTTAATGATGAGAAAAATAGGATTGGAATTGTAAATTACTTAACTAAACTAATAAGATGAGGATTCCTCTTTGTCCCTCAAATCAGCTCTCAGTAAATAGGAATTTTTTCTATATTCAAGTTCTTAGAAAATCTCTCATGGTTCATGGCTCTTCAAAACTAACTATCTTTTGAAGAAACTGCATTAGCCTGAAATGTTCTCAACCAATTCTATGTAAGATATTTCTGGAGCTCAGCTACATGAATTGATAGAAAGGGGGGTGGGGTCAAGAAATATAACTTGGATTTAGGATTCATTCTCAAGGTTATGTCCTCATACCTGTCAATGTTGGAAGATACCATCCTCAAAAGTTTTAAAATTGCTTGGAAAAAGCATAAATTGCTTTCTTACATTTTAGAGATCACGACATATCTATAACATAGATGGAAACAAAACTTCTTTAATGTATTTATAGTTTAAGATAAATTTCATAGTGACAACATCATAAAAGAAACCAAAACCTATTGACTTTTAAAGGACTTCTATGAATGCAGAAATAATAGTCCTAAAAAACTACATTAGGTAATCCCAAAGTGGCTCTACATGTTGAAGATACATGCAAAGAATCTGAAGGACATGTTTGCAGGAAATGTGAGAGAGCATTTGACTAATATATAACTGCATACACGATTGAAGTATGTACAAGTAATTAAAATTTTAATTTAGGTATTATGTATAAGCTGGAGGCTTTCATCTACATCTCTAAGAGTTATACATTTAGAGGTTGAAAATGTTAGTTCTTCTTACTCAGAAAGTGAGTGAATCATCTTCTATGATGAGGTACCTTCCATTTGGGCTTATCTGACATTTGGGTGTTATTCCATTCTTTACAACCACCACTGTTTGCATTGACTCAAGAGCCACCTGACCAAATCCTATCAGAGCTGAAATTGGGAAGCCAATATTGACCTTAGACACACAGGAGACAGTAAAGCAATGTGAAATCAGGAGTGACAGATCCAGTACTGACTCTCTAAATCTTGTCATGAAGATTTCCAAGTCTGCTTCTGAAATTGGGAAGAATAAGGCCTCCAGACAATGAAAAGCTGTATGTCCTAAAAATGCTATTGTGACTTGGGTGTTTATGGGAAAATGTTATGACGGTGTGGGAAGAGCCTACAGACGGCTGTGCGGTTTCCATAAGTGACTCATCCCCGATGGCAGACAATCGTCCATAGATCTCTCACATTTGCATCCATCTTGGCAGTAACATATTGACTGTCTTCTATTCTGGACTGTTTTCAAAGATGTTCGGATAGCAAATAGCCTCACAAGATAAAGACAGTGTCTCCTCTCAGGGAAAAGGGCAGGCATATTTACTCCCCTTGCAAAAGAAGGGCAGGCATGCTTTCCCCTCTTGAAGAGATTCAGAGCCCGTAAGCTCAGGGTGCTTCTGTATTAAATGCAACACACACATGTGCATATCTCAGACGCCTTCCCTGTGTCCCCCACTGGTACTGAGGCTGAGGGACTGAGTGCCCGGATAATGACAGATTGGCCACTGTCATTGTCTTTCACCTCTGACCGGGGAGTCTTCGGTCTTCTACCAACATCTATGAATCTGTGGCCAGCTGATCTGCTATTTTGCAAATACTCTGAAATCTTAGATCCTTCACATTTCATGAAATTCTCTGCTTTTAAAAAACCTCCTTTTCTTACCTTAAAAAAAAAGCCAGCCTAAGCTGGATGGTGTTATTTAGTTTTCTTTCCAGTTCAATGACTACATATAATTTATATTAGGAATATAAATATCTTTGGCAAAAATGGTTCTTACGTTTTATGTTTTTATTGTTTGATAATTCTTAAAATTGTTTTTCCAAAAGAATTCCATGTACCTGGTGCTTTGAGTTAAACATGTCTCCTCTTTCCTAAATAAATAACACAAAATAATGACCTGAATGCCTTCCATTTACTTTTCAAACCAAAATCTGCTCTATTCAGTTTTTAAAATCTCAACTCTTAACCATCTCTGACTGAGCTGTAATCAATCTCCTCTTAAATCCCTCATGCACACTTACTTCCTTAAGAAGCCATTCAATTATGTTTTAGTTTTGAAGTTTCTCCCAGAACCTAAAAAACCTCTATGAACATCGTGCCTTTGAAATCTTAAATCAGTTGGTCTATTTTATATAAAAATTTTGTCTTTGTGGCTGTTTCAATTCCAGTGGTATTAGCCATATTTATTGAGTTCCTACTATGTGCCAGAAACTATAAAAGATATTATGATATAAAAATTAATAAAACATAATTACTGTCTTCATAAAGTGCCCAATAAAACAGAGAAGTCTGTTATCTAGTGATATATCATATAGCCTTAACTTCCTTAGAAAACAGACAATATACCATTCATACTTAAATTTTTTTTGAATAATCACTAAGTGAATGACTACATGAATGAATGAATAAATACAAGAATGCTAACTGAGGGGAATCAAGGCTATGCATCAAATATACGCTTTGGCAGCTGGGGGATTTCTGAAACCATTTCAGATCACAGTACTAATGAAACCTCATTTCTTTGCAGAAACTAGAATTTAAATTCTAATTGCATTAAAATCCCTGGGCTAATACTTCTTACTAAGAATGCACAGAGCAACTATTAAACTACACTTAAACTAACCCTGTCTCAGAGTTGGCTATTGTTTTTTCCCTTGTGTAAAGCAGGCAAAAGTTCATCGATGGGTCTATACCAAGGCATGACTAACCCTTGTCATAGATCTTCTATACTGAAGCCATAGGCCTCCCCGTGCTGGGCTACACCTGGAAGCTTTTGTAAGTTTTGATCTTAAATTCACAGACTACACTACATTCAGGGATTGGGTTGTTGATCTGATTTATTTGCTGATCAAAGAAGAAAGCAGATGGACTCTTATTCTTCCCACTGGTAGACTTCTAAGTCATCAGTCCATATGCCTGGACCGAGAATGGGACATCCAGGTCCCTGAAGCTAGAATAATTATGATGCAGTAGGTATCTGTAAGGGGTTGAATCCTTGAGATTTATTCACTCCACAATCATCAATATAGGGTCTGTACTATGGGAGCCACTGGCTACGAAGGGAAGCAGTGGGAGGCGTAGCAAACATGGCCAGTGTCTTGGTGGTCTGAGGCATCCACAGGCCAGGAGGGAGGAAGTGTGCTCACCACCAACAGGAACGAGACAGGCAATGTCCTCGTGTGGTCGAGAGTTCCGATAACGTTCAGACCACGGAAGATAGTTATGTCAAGCCAGAAAAGCAACTGCTTTCTATCTGATTCTTCAAGATCTAGATTGACTGTCAGTTCTCTTTATTTTATTTTTTTAAAATATTTTTATTTATTTCTAGGAGACAGAGAGAGACAGCGTGAGCAGGGGAGGGTCAGAGAGAGAGGGAGTCACAGACTGAAACAGGCTCCAGGCTCCGAGCTGGCTGTCAGCACAGAGCCCGACGCGGGGCCCGAACCCAGGAACCGCGAGATCATGACCTAAGTGAAAGTCGGATGCTCAGCCGACTGAGCCACCCAGGCGCCCCTGTCAGTTCTCTTTAATGCTGGGAAGGGGAAGGCCATTTAAGAAGATGATGTTCAGCTTACTTCTTTTTCCCTCCAAGAATCCTCCATAGTGTCTGACTGGCCCGTCCATTTTTCTGCCTCTTTGTATGCACATCTTTGTCATTTAATTCATTTATTCTACAACTTCTGAGGAGACAGAGAAGACATTGCCTCTCCCTGTAAAGCACTTAAAGGTTACTAAATAGGTTGGAATCAGCATCAGGGAATACAATGATATATGTGTTATGAGTGAAATGTGTGTAGGATGCAGAAGGGAATTGTCATTTCTACTAGGGGGTGTTGGAAAGGCTGGGGATTGTCATCAGAGCGCGGAGAGGAGTGGGTGCTCACTGCATAGGCCTGGAGAAGAGAAACACATATGGCAGCTCAGCCCCAGGGAGGCTCACAACGGAAGCGTCTCAGCATCAGGCCCCACTCTTACCTGACTTCCCTAAATAGCCGCACTCTCATGAGAAGTCTGACATACTCCAGTGGCACAATTTTCTCTTCTAATCTGTCCTCTCTCCAATTCTTAGCTCTTTGGTTTCAATCCATCTCCCTGGGCTTTGACAACCAGCTTCATCCCTAACTTTTACGGATGCAGCCCAGGAGGAGCATCTCTGTCTCCACCTTGGAACATGACGTCTGCAGCCCTGTTTCTTCTATGGTTGTCCGGGACACCTACCTAGTGTCTCAAAATAAAAATATCATCAGTTTTTGTCAATGCTACTTCCTCTTAGAATCATAAATTCTGAAGCATTGTAAGGCACTTTTTTCAGTACATTAGTCCAACAGAAATTAACATTTAATGGGCATTTGGTAAACCGCAAAAATTGTTCTGGGCAATTTCATATTTGTCACACTACTTGGTTGATCTAACATCTCTTCAATTTAGGAGTTATATTTCATAAATCAGATACCTGAGGAGGGAGAAATTATTACTTGTCTAAAGTCACATAGCTAATAAGTGACTGAGCCAGGATTGTACCTCCAGTCTTTGTAGCTGTAAGACAGGACTCAANCCGTATCTAAATCTGTCTCTATCTCTATATATCCAGCCTCTGCTTGATCACTGTCAGTGATGAAAAGCTCATTATTCTCTAAGGCAACATATTTTGATATTTTTATGATGATTAAAATATACATGACATATTCCATATTCATTGCTACAAAGAAATGAGCTATCAGCCATGAAAAGACAGGAAGGAATCTTAAGTGCATATTACTAAGTGAAAGAATGCAATCTGAAAAGACTACATACTATATGATTCCAACTATATGACTGTCTGGAAAAGGCAAAAAACCATGGAGACAACAAAAAAAATCAGTGGTTGCTGTGGGAGAGACGAAGAGATGAATAGGCAGAACACAGAGATGTTTAGGGTATAAATAGTCTGTATGATATTATAGTAAAGGATATGTATCATTATACATTTGCCCAAGCCCGCAGAACGTACTATATGAGAATGAGCCCTAGGGTACACTATAGACCTTGGGTGTTAATGAGGCATCAATGTAGACTTATCCTTATTTAAAAAATAAATAAATAAATAAACAAACAAAGACAAAAACAAAAAACTACCCTAATGTTAATATGATAATGGGATAATTTTGTTATAATCCTTTTTTTTTTTAAATGCTTTATTTATTTCTAGGAGAGAGAGAGAGAGAGACAGCGTGAGCAGGGGAGGGTCAGAGAGAGAGGGAGTCACAGACTCCGAAACAGGCTCCAGGCTCCGAGCTGGCAGTCAGCACAGAGCCCGACGCGGGGCTCGAACCCACGAACCGCGAGATCGTGATCCAATCGAAAGTCGGACCCTCAACCGACCAAGCCACCCAGGCGCCCCAATTTTGTTATAATTCTAAAACTGCTCCAAACACTAAAAAAGTCAAGAAAATATTTAAAAAATTAAAATACACAAAATTCACCATTTGAGCCATTTTTTAAGCATACTGTTCAATGGCATTCAGTGTTTCATGCTCTGTGCGAATATCATCAATGTGCCTCTCCAGAACTTTGTCGTCTTCCCAAACTGAAACTCTGTACCCAACAAATAAAAACTTCATATTCTCTTCTCTCCTCCCAGCCTCTGGTTACCCCGATTCTACTTTTGTCTCTGTGAATTTGACTACTGCAGGCACCTCATATAAGTCACGTCATAGAGTATTTATCTTTCTGCGTCTGGCTTATTTCATGCAACATCACGGTGGCAGGGTTGATCCTTGTTGTGGGGTGTGTCAGGGTTTCATTGTTAAAAGGAGTACTTCACACTATTCCATTGTACGGACGTGCCACGTTTTGTTTAGCCATCCGTTCATCTGTTAGTGGACGTTTGGGTCGTTCCCACCTTTTGACCAGTGTGAGTAATGCTGCTGTGAGCATACGAACCTCAAGATCTCTCCTGTCCGATTCTGGGTATGCTCCCAGAAGTGGAATTGTTATATGGTAATTCTAAGTTTATGTTTTCTCGAGGAACTGCCATATTGCTTTCCAGAGAGGCTGTGCCATTTTGCATCCCCACAAGACTTCCGAACTCCGCGAAAGCTTCCAATGCATTTTGGACCACACTAAACTAAATGTAAATAGTAATCTGTCAAGAAAGGGGGAGCCCTTGTCAGAACATAACTTCAAATCTCAGAGGAGGAAGAAGGCTGAGGACAAGTGTCTTGTCAGGTCCTGGGAGACAGGGGAGGTAGGAGCACACGGAACACGGCTCACCTGGAGGGGGTCCTGACAGATGCAGGTTCACTCCTTGGAGCCGGGACACGCTGAACACTCAGTTATCTCTGGATGCAAATGGGCTGAGAGACCACATTCTTTTCAGGCTCAAACGAATCGCAGGGACTTCAGCAGCCCGGTACCTAGGCCTGGCCTGCTTCCTCTTCCTTGACAGAGCCTAACTAGTTTTCTTCTGTGTTTGACCCTGGAAGGATCCAGGGCTATGCCAGTCACATACTTAGCTTTAGCATCTGTGCAGACACCAAGTTTGAACCTCTGCTTCTCCAATCACACCCTTCCTGGCATTTTCTCTTCCTCAACTTTACCTAAATTTTGTGTGAGAACCACCTTTATCCACTAGACTTATCTAGACATTTGCAACTAAACAAACTACAGTCGGTCTTCTCTAACACCCGTGTGTACCACGTGCAGTTCCTTTTGAGAGAGACAGAGAGAGAGAGAGAGAGAGAGAGACGGAGAGAGAGAGAGAGACAGAGAGAGAGAGAGAGAGACAGAGAGACAGAGAGAGAGAATCCCAAGCAGGCTCCATGCCATCAGCACAGGGTTTGAACCCACAAACCACGAGATCACGACCTGAGCCAAAACCAAGAGTCAGAGTCAGACGTTTAACTGACTAAGCCACTCAGGTGCCCCTCCCTTGTGCAGTTCTAATTGCTAGGGTTCTGGTTAGGTTTTTGGCCAAACCTAGGCTTTACCTTTCCTGAATCCATTCCCTGCTCCAACTTCAGCTCCCTCATCTCCCTGCCTCTCCAAAGCAGAGAACTTTCCTGCAACACTCCCTACTGGGATAAAGTGTTTGTAAAAATCCCCTCGCTGCACTTCCAGACGAAGACACATGGCCCTCCAGGTATCCGGGGAGACTACCAGCTTGTGCACACGGCTTCAGGTGCACAATTAAGTATGACAGAAGAAATACAAAGATGTATTTTGAGAAGTAAAAATGAGAAATACTGAGAAACAGTTCAAGGCTCAGGAAATACTCAGAATCACTTTTTGTCCATATGGAGTTATTTATCAAATGATGACTACTAGAGTTAGATACTCTAGGTCAGGTGTGTTTGAATAATAGCCCATTCAAGTTCAAGGATTATGTAGACACTTAAGTAGAAGAGCACATCACTTCTGCTAAACTGTAACTGAAAATCTGAAAATAGAGTGGACTTATCTGAAACCAGTTATAACAGGGGCACTTGTTGTCCCTGTTGAATGGGACACATAGGCTTTGTCTTTTATTTCTTAGTCGGTTCTACTTTTTGGGTGAACAATGGGTAAATCAAATTATTTTTCTTGTACTGGAATAGAGTCATCATGCTTAATCATTTCCTGACTAATATCCTCCAACTGTTTCAACAGTTTCTCATATGGTATGGTTTTTAGTCTCCTCGGGTGAGTAAATTTGAATTTATTAGGGTCTGTCTGAAAACTTCCAGCTAAAAAGCAAGGTGAACGCTCTGGATGAGGACTGCTTGGTGATGAGTTCTTCTAATCTCAGCACTGCAAGCCTATAGAGGAAGCTGAGATGGTGTTGGGTATTTTTTGGAGCCAGAGACACAGTGGCTGCCATAAAAACTGTGAGCCACCATGAGAAACTGAGGCCACTGTCTACATGTACATTAATGTTATTAAATATATATCGGCCCCTGCTGTGCCAGGGCCAGATAGATACAAATATGATATAAATCATCTTGTCTGTTTCTTTCTATCATGGAGGCCGACAGAAACATTTTCAATTTTTGTAATGTCACTAAATTTATCTACAATGCCTAAAAGATTGTGTTATCTCCAAATCTAATACACATGCTTTCTGGGATTAGTAACTCTACAATAAAGAAAACATCATTTAAGTTGGATAACCTGTTTTTGGCGAACCCATCAGGTGTCCAGTGATTACTATATTCTTTTTAAAGTATTCATCTTATGCTCCCTGTTTATTAGCCCTTGCTGGAGATTAATAGCCTAAGAATCTAGAGTTGCTTGAGTTTATCTTCTCAATTTTAGAAAGATCAAGATTTCTTGTCTCTGACAGCCTAGTATGTTCATGGACAAAGTGATTTCATAGATGCTGACAGTGAATCTAAGATTATATCTTCAAACTCCTCTTCGAGACCTAACAATTCTTCTATTTGATACTTGGCTTATTTAAACAACCAAGTACTTTCTCACTGTCTAATCTCCTATGTGAATGATGAAGAGTCTCTTTCTTCTGATTTAAAGTTCATTCCCTTGAGGCGCCTGGGTGGCTGGATTGGTTAAACATCTGACTCTTGATTTTGGCTCAGGTGATCTCATGGTTTGTGAGGCCTGGGTCGGGCTCTGCACTGACAGCTCAGAGTCTGCTTGGGATTCTCTCTCCCTCTCTCTCTCTGCCCCTGCTCATCTCTCTCTCTCTCTCTCTCCCTCCAACTCTCTCTCTCTCTCTGAAAATAAATAAATAAACGTTAAAAAATTAGAAAGAATAAAGTTCATTCTTTCACTTAGACAAAATGGTAGCAATGAAGAATAAGGAACCCTTGCTTTCTCATTGTCATTTTGTAACCATATGCTTATCTAGCCCATTCTAGGCATTAGACTGTCTGGCACTATTTTCAATGTTTCTTCTCTTTTTCAAAATCTTTACTTAGTTATGCACCGTTCTTTGCTGTTTTTATGTGCATCTCCTTTCAAAAGGCTGATTTATTATGTATCTACTTATATTCCCACGGAAATTTTTGCCTTTTTGGCTGCATTAGGATCATTTCTGATTGTCCTCTGGATTTGCCTTTTGAAAGTCTCTTATCCATTCTTAGATAATCTCTCTTTTCAGAATCTTTGAACATGGAAATAAACCTTTTTTTTCCTAAACTTTTCTAATACCTTCTTTGAAAAAGGCAGGATTCATATCTGGAGATGCCCAACATTTCCTTTTCTCTCCACTGTGACTTCTGAGTTAATAACATCACGGGCTCCTGAGGTTCCCACAGGTCTAAAGCACCAATATATTTTCCTCTTTGGATAAAATTAACTCAACAAAAGATCCTATTTCCTTTCAGAGAAATGTCATTTTAAGTTATAGAGGACATAGACAATCCAAGCCCTCTGCTTTTAGTGAACTAAACTTATAGTAGACGTCTTCACATTGAGACCTTCAATTCCCACTCTGCCCTACAGAACCAATGTACAGTCGGTAATGGAAAGCATCACTTGTAACTACAGCCGTACACAGCAGACGTCTGCCCTGGCCCTTCAAGAGTATGCGCCACTGGACTTCTCCGAAAGTCCCCCGTGCCCCTAGTGTGTACCATCATTCATGATTGGAATTTTTAGCTTGATCGTAATAAATGAAAGGCAAACTGGGACCTTTTGGCATTCCTTTGTTCTAGAACAAAGCTGCTGAGCTGGTACTGTGCCCACTTGAAATCACAATTTGAACCACTGTGTGATGGTCACGGAAGTATCGGACCCTGGGGTTCCTCTGAACCGTGGAGAGCTCGGGCTAAGTCTTCTGGTCTGTAGTGGCTTGGCCATTTCCGAGTAGACTGCTAATGCAGCAAATCCACCTTTCTGGTCGTGTGTGGAGCCCAACTCCCATAACATCGAGGTAGAAACCTCTGGCAGGGGCGCCTGGTGGCTCAGTCGGTTGAGTGTCCAACTTCGGCTCAGGTCATGATCTTGCGGTTTGTGAGTTCGAGCCCTGCATTGGGCTCTGTGCTGACAGCTCAGAGCCTGGAGCTGCTTCAGATTCTGTGTCTCCCTCTCTCTCTGACCCTCCCCTGCTCGCGCTCTCTCCCTCAGAAATAAAGAAAACATTTTTAAAAAATTAAAAAAAGAAAAAGAAGCCTCTGGCAGATCCAGCAGATAGCCAAGCCTCAGCATTCCCTTCCCTTCTTCTACAGCAAAACTAAGGACTAATCATCCTCTGCACACAAGATTCACTCAGTTATTCTGTATGTAGATAATTTTCAAGGCTTTGAAACGTACACATGATTTTTTCAACTATCATTTTAATGCAGAAGACCTCATTAATTTAATAGTTAAATAAGGCTTAGAAATCACGGAAATTTCATATTTTACTGTCTAATATTGTACACCACACAGCTCCAAATTTCTTAGTTCTAATAGCGGCTTACTGCCTACTTAGCATGCTAGAAAACTGGCCTCAGGCAGCACACACAGGCAACTGAGTTGCAGGATAAAAAATACAGCAATTAAAAACTATAAAGTGCCTATTCGATCATGCAGCTCACTCCTTCCCACTGCCAACTCATAAGGAAAAGCAAAATATAGAGTAAACATAATGCACCCATCTCTACTCAAAGCCTATGTATAAATATTAAACTTTCTATCTGAAAAAAAAATTCAAAGCAGAGGGCAATTTAATGTTCTTATTTTAAAATGCCACTTAATGGTCCTTCCTCCTAGCGTATAGAACTCTGGAATACCACAAATATGAATACTGTTGTGATCGCAGTAATTCACAATACAGACATCTAGAAATACAGTGCATACTTGCACATTTATGTATAATACCCATACGTCAACATAAGTACATAATGTGCCTGTGTAGAGTATATCTGCCATTGACATCAAGTCTTCTAAATAGGAGTCACACAGATTGCAATATTTGATATTTACTGTTCTTATAAACTCACCTTCAAAAAGTGCTTTATTTCTTTGGTTTTTAGAGTTCACCATGATCCAGCTCGAGGACTATGATGCCCCAGAAGCTATCACAACACTCTCTACCCACCAGCCTGGCTGTCAAACGTATTTCTGAATCTCAATGATCTATCCATATTTTCATGTCAAAATGAAAGGCCTTTTTAAGCTTTTTTTTTTTATCTTAAATTTGTTGATATACTTCCCGAATGTTAGTAGCATTAACTTCAAAATAATAAGCAACTCTTGGATACTAATTATACATTGAGCATAATGACTCCCATTTCATCTATGAAAAATCAAAACTGTGGTCTCTATACCTCAGTGATTTTGCATAAATTAACAGCACCCGGTAAATAGCATACTAGGTACAGACTTTTACACTTTTGCTAAACAAGGGAATGTTCAATATGACAATGGAATAGTAACAGAAGTTTTGTGAAAGATTAAAATAAGGGGAACCCATGGGGCACCTGGGTGGCTCAGTCAGTGAAGCATCTGATTTCAGCTGAGGTCATGATCTCACAGTTTGTGGGTTCGAGCCCCGTGTCGGGCTCTGTGCTGACAGCTCAGAGCCTGGAGCTGCTGCAGATTCTGTGTTTCCCTCTCCCTCAAAATAAATAAACATCAAAAAACCCACATTTTTAAAAAGGGAATCCATGGAAAATCATCAATTCACATAGGTATACAGTAAGAGAGGGAAAAAGTAACAATAAAACTATGCAACAGCCAAAAAGCAATTAAGAAAATGGCATTAGTAAGTCCCTGCATATCAATCATCACTCTAAATGTAAATGGAATGAATTACTCAATCAAAAGTCACAAAGTGGCTGAAAGGATTTAAAAGCAAGCGATCTTAACCTCTTAAGAGCAGCTCTTTCTGCGACTGATGGCTTCACCCAACTTTTGACATTATTAATATATTCTTTTCAGAGAACATTACAAAGGTGCAGGCAGCTGGCCCACTGACCGTGGCTGCCTTCGCAGGGAGAACCCTTCTCCCATTCAGCACATGAGTGAAACAGCAGCCCTGTAATTTGGTGTCACCAGATGAGAAACATCAAGAGCTCTGAGCGTGCCTTTGTGCAGAAGTCTCAGGCTTCTGCCTGAGGCCCAGCGGTTTGTGGCTGGGCTAAATTCAAATGCATTCAGAAAGCGAGAACCCAGACACTTTTGTGACAGAGGACAAACTCAATTTACAAAGTTTCTACTGCATTGGTGTTGGTGGATATAGGCTGGATGCAAAAGAAAACACAAATCTATCCTCAATTTGACTGCAGATATATAGGCATTTACATAAAGCTGAACAGTCTGAGTGCCAAGAAAATACTTCCAAGTGTCTAAACAAGTAGAATAACACAAGTTTTATTTTTGCTTGAGAGTTAAGAGGTGTGATTATTAAGTTTTGAAATTTGGGTCAAAGCTATAGAGAGGGAGGTAGACAGACATCTCCTTTGCTTCATATTTTCCTTTTACACAAATACTGGAAGCAGCTATTTTTCTCAATTGGAAAGAAATAGAGATACGAACGTTTCTCAATAACGATGTAATGGGTTGAAATTTGGATTGAGAGTTGTAAGACCTGAATTGTAGTCTTGACTTTGTTCCTAAGCATTTTTATCTGAATAATTTATAGCTCAATAGCTTTCAAAAGGCATTCGTGGCGTGACTTGGAATAAAAACTTGCATACAAAAGACCATAAGAGAGTTGAACAGGAAATCAGAAGCAATAGAGTCAAAGGGGAGAAAATTTCCATAACCTGGTTCATCTAACTCTGAGGCTCCTGGACACAAAGTGAAAAAGGGAAACATGATGAACTTCAAAAGTCTCAGTATTTGGTTTCCTGGCTCTAAATTTTCGAAAGATATTTTTTTCTTTTGGATCATTATATAAAACGGTAACAAGTTATATTCTTCTTTTGAAAAGGTAAAAATTCTGGAGAAAGGTTAAAGGTATTTTATTGAATTATACTTGAGTGGAGGTAATTTCTTCGGAGAGTTAATCCAAGTACTTAAAGTCAATTGCTTTTGAGGCTCTACCTTTGACTGAAGGAGTCACCTAGTAGCTTTGTGACCTCTCCCTGCCTCTGAGTAAAACAGGGATTTTGATTAGATGAACTCTAAGCTTCCTTCTAACTCACAAGTTTGGTAATTTCTAGAATTAATTTCATTTAGACATTCTATTATTGTTATAATACCATTCAAGCCCGGATGCCCAAAATGTGAGGATTCCCATCCCCTTCTTTTTGTCATAAAAGTAACATTATAAATATATTTGGAACCAAATTATGTGGTTTAAAGTCAAAGACAGGGTATATACCATAGTAGCTGAAAAAAAGATGCCTGTTGAATTTACAAGTGAAGACAAATATTTTGAAGTTCTCACTATCACTTTTTTTTCATTTATTTCTGAGAAAGAGAGAGAGCACAAGCAGGGGAGGGTCAGAGAGATTGGGAGACACAGAATCTGAGTGAATTCTGAAATAAGCAACACAGAAATCTTGCTGTTGCCAATGGAAGTTCAAAGAGAAATCTAATAGCACGAAAGTACATGTGGCAATTTCTAGATAAATAAAAATGCCATTATTTTAATGTTTAATAAAGGGGAGCAGAATATGCCACCCCAAAATATGCCTCTTTGACACACTGATTATTTTGAACTGTTTAAAAAAAAAAAGACACTTCAGGAAAAACACTGAAAATGGAGTACAAGTTACTCTTTTGCAAGAAACATTTATGTTTACAAGGGAAATGTCCATTTGTAATGGTGTCTCCTAAATCTCAATAAACTTTTTATCAATGGAGAAGGCAAGGACTTAAATCTGCATAACAACCTCACCCTTGTTCACAGAGCCTTTTCTGCTGACCTCCCATAACTGACTTCCCACCCTCAGTGTCTTGTCTTTAGCTGGAGAAGTAACTTAAACTGGTGGTTTTGGGCCATTTTGAAAAGTTGCTCAGTTTTCCCAGGTCCGTCCCCTGCACAGAGGCTGGTATACTGGTTTTAAGCTTCTGTTTGCTTTTCTGCTGTTAATCCATCTTTTACTATAGGGGTGTGTTAGCCAAGAGCCAAGAAAAGTCGAGGAACAATGATTTTTCCTCCCCTACAGGTCAGAGGAATAAGGTTACTGTTCTCACTTCCACATTTGCTCTTCTCTGGTTTAATCTCCACACAGCTGTCAAACTGAATTTCCTGAAACATAAATTGGAACTTCACTTCTCCTGCAGAGACTCTCCTGAATAGCTTCCTCTTGGGCTAAAGGAAGAAAAAAAATCCACAGTCCTTCCTGTGGCCCGTGAGGTCCTGCCCGATGGGTTCCTGGCCCCCCCTCCTCTCATCTCCTGCAACCCCCTAATCTCACTCACTAGGCTTCACTCACTTGAAGTTCCAGTTCCCATGTGCCGCAACCACATCCTGACTCTGGAACCTCTACCTACTCTCTGGAATGTTCTTCCCAGTAGTCTTATCACAGGCAGCTCCTTCCGAGGCTGTGGTCCCTTCTTAACCGTCACCAGCTCGGAGGGCTCTCCCTGACCACTCTTTATCAAGAGTAGATACCAACTGTCTCAATTTCTGCTTGTGTTTGTTCCTTTCATATAATTCATCCTAAATCACAACTGTATTGTCTATTGACTCGTTTTCTCCTATCTGTCCTGCAGAATGGAAGTTCCCTGATGGCAGATTTGTGAGGTCCTGTTTACTGTTGCATTTCAAGCACTAAGTAAACTCTTATTTAGTGCATTACTAAAGAATGGTTACATGATATACCTGTCATATTAATATTATAATCAAATTCAATTCATGGTCATTTTTTCCATATGTTTTCCTATTTCAAATCTTCATCATGAATACACAGTGCTACACAAACTACAAAATCCACACTTTTCTTATCATAAGATGGGATAACTTCTACAAGGACCTAATGCTATTTTCACAAACTACCAAAGTTAACAAGGTTGTATGGCTGCTTCAAACTAATGTCTATCAGAGCAGCTCAGAATTAGCAAACACATCACTGGCATAGAATCAAATAATGTATATCAAGACACACTGAGCATATGCTGTCAGAGAAGCCACTGGGCAAAGAATTGGTGTGAAGAGTTCCTTCACATTCCCCTATTAAATCAATTCCCAGATCTTCCTGTAAAGAATACATTTTAACCATAAATCCTTGTGCAACTGTGGCCCACAAGTCTCTTTGTCCTCTGCCTCTTCTAGACAGTTGTTTCTCAAACTACAGATTATAAAATCAGACTGCAGTTGTGAGATCAATTCAGGGAACAATGTCCAGAATTTCTAAATGTTAAATAATACAACAGAAAAAAAATAGAAAAGAATGGAGAATATCAAAGTACACTGCATAGAAGTAGTATCATTGTTCTTTGAAGAAACTTGTTTTGTGTTTGAATGTGTGTGTGTGTCTGTGTGTGTGTGTGTGTGATACAAGTTTATTCTAGGTCACAATGTAAATCACAGGTTCCAGTTAAAAACAAGTTGAAAACCACGATACTAGACAGTAAGAGAGATCAAACAAGAGCTGGTGATGACCTGTAAAACACACGCACACATCCAGGTTTGTTATACTCATATAGGGGTACTAATGGGGTTTGGGGCATTATACCCCAAAATATGGCATTTAGCACGTGAAGCTGAAGGAGTTTACAAAACCAGCAGAAGCAGGTCAGTGTGACCTTCTTCCCTGAATCAGGTCCTAAAACTTTTGTCAGAGGTGCCCTCTCTATTCTGGAGGGGGGGGGGGGGGGGAGTCCTTATCCTAACAAAGAAGCCTTGCTGAATTTCTCCAAGTTTACTACACTAACCTCATTTCTACATGACTATCACCTCTTCATTAAACATAGAATAAAAACTCTCAGGTCTAGTTCTTTAGGTCTTCATTTCCTGTGTCACATCAAGCTAACATTAAAAAAATCTATATGCATTTCTCCTGTTATCTGCCTTTGACAGGTTAGTTTTCAGACCCAGCGAGGGACTCTGAGAGAGTCAAAGAAGATTTTCTGCTCTACACACTATTCACACACTGCGTCCCAGTCCTTAATACATTTCATTCTCCCTGGTGTTTTAGATCATGATTTTCACATCTGTGTCCAACTATAATGTAAACTTTTTGAGGGTAGGAAGATGTCACCTATCGGTGAATTGAATTAAGGCCATGCATTATGTTGGATTAAATATGGCCACAAGTTATCTGCCACTCTTTCCATTAAGAGTGGTCCATTCCAAGTCTTTTCCTTTTCAATCTGGGAGTCTATGATTGCACTGACCGACAAAAGTGGCAGAAATGATGGCACGGCACACATTTCTGGGCTTAAACTTTACAAGGCTGGCAGCTTCCCTTTCCTGTCTCCTGGAGTGCTCACTTTTGGAGCCTGAGCTTCCGTGAGAGAATGTGGACTAGCCCAGAGAAACCGTGATAGAGGCCCTGTGTCTGCCTAGAGAGGGAAGGAAGGCCAACTGAGTCCATCCTTCTAGTTGTCTTCATGAGTAAAAAGGCACATGTGTAGAGCCTTCCTGGGTCTAGAGTTAAGCACTGGCAAACTGTCACCCAAAGGGCAGCTACTTAATTTGTAAATAACACTTTATTAGAACCACAGTCAATGATTTACAAATTGGCTGTAGCTACTTGCCCATTACAACCTTAGGGCTGACTAGCTGTCGTAGACAGTATATCCCAGAAAGCCTGAACTATCTACTATCTGGCCCTTCGAAAAAGTTTGCTGACCTCAGTTCTAGCTGCCTCCAAATGACTGCACATGATGCTAGCTAGAGCAGAATAATCTCTCAGCCACGCTCTGCTTATATTTCTAATCTATAAAAATCAAAGAGACTAATAAAATGGCGATTATTTTAAGCTGCTTGTTTTAGGGGAGATTTTTTGTGCAACAGTAGAAAACTGGCACATAGTTCATTACCTGGAAGTGTGGTGTTGTATTAACCCTGTGACATGTGTCAATGGCTTTGGAATCAGGCAGTGAACACAAGCTGAAAGGGCCTCGCAGGGCCTGTTAATGGAAAGAAGAACTTTAAAGAAACTGTTAGTAAAAGCTGCAAGAGCCTTGAAAAGACCATTGTTGAAGCCTTGAGGGGCAGGGAAAATATGCTGTTGGAAGCTGGACAATGTGGGATATTTTTGCTGTACTGGCTGAAAACTTGGCATGAGTGTTGCATGTGATAATGGAGAAAATGGAAAAGGAACCTAATGAATTTGTGGACTTGGCAGACAAGATTAACAGGCAGAACAGAGGAAGTGCCAACTGACTTCTAACTGCCAAAGGTGAAACACAAGAAGAGAGATGACCTAAAGGAGGGACAATTGAGTTGGTGAGCAGATTTAGAGGAAATACAAAGGAGCCAGGGCAGGCTGGGTATGCAAACGGAAACTGTTTCTCATCCCATTTTACCCCAGCAATGGACCTGCAAAGTCGGAAAGGGCCTCAAGATAAAGGCTAAATCCGGGCTACTACCTATAAAAATGGCCACAGGGTAAATAATATCAAGCACTTCTGAGAATTTAAAGGTTGTACATCTTAGACACTCTCTGCCAGAAGAGAAGGCCACTGTGAATCTCAAGATATGCTTGGTAAACCCTTTCAACTAGACAAAACAGCTTCTTTGTATAATTTCCCCAGAATACCCTACATATCAAGGATTCCATTAGAAGCAATGCATGTGTGGCTTTTGTTTGGTGGACTGGATTGTCTGATAGACAAAAGCTCCATAAACTTTTTTATGGAAAAAGAGGGTTGACTCTAAGACAGAACCAAGAGCCACTGCAATCACTTCTAGGGAGGACTAGACCCTAGTCAGGGAACCAGGGACCTGCATCTGGTTGGATTTCCAAATTAATGTAGAAGAGTAACTGCTATGTGCCTCCCACTTTCTCCTTTTGGAAGAGGAGAATGTAGGGTCATCCTATCCCTACCTGACCATTATACCCTGGAGGGAGGACAGATAAATTCTCCCAATAGTTCACATGCCTTCAGATTGAGAGGAACCATACCCACACATGGCTGTGATTCAATCATCAGCTTTTTAAATTCAAGGCTGTGTTGAAATGAGGTAGATATTTTTTAATGTGGAAGGAATGTAAATAACCTGTGACCAGAAAGTAGACAACGGTTCTTCTGTAAAGGGTCATCCCTCTCTCCCTTCAACTTGGGGATGCTCTGAGATATACTGACCAAAAGAATATGGCAGAAGCTTTACTGACACAATTTTTGGACCCGGTCCTTATAAGACTAAAAGTTCCTAGTTCCTGTCTCTTGGGTTATTTACTCTTGGAGCCTTGAACTGCCAGATAAACCTTTTCAGAGAACATGTGGAAAGGTCCCAGATCGACACCCTCCTAGCTGCGAATAGAAGTCTTTGACCCTCTGGCAAAACCACTAGCTGGATACCACCGTTGATATCACACAGAGAAGAATGCCCAGCCAAATCCTGTACAAGTGTTGACCCACAAAATCTTGAGATACAATAAAATGGTTGTAGTTTTAAGGCACTATGTTTTGGGGCAATTTGTTATACAGCAATAGATAGTAAATACACATTTCATACTGGTACTAAAAAAACACACATTTTCAATATACCTAATCTCCTAAATCATTGAGCTGGGAAAAGTATCATCTCTGTTATGGGCTGAATTAAGTCTCCCAGAAAGATATGTAAGAAGTCCAAACTCCCAGAACCTGACCTTATTTAGAAACAAGGTCTTTGCAGATGCAATTAAATTCTGGTTAAACCACACTACATTAGGGTGTGCCTTAATCTAATGATTGTCATTCTCATAAGAAGACACAAATTGGGACCCAAACATACAGGGGAGAAGGCCACATTATGATGGTGGCAGAGGTTGGAATGATGGATCTGTAAGTCAAAGAGCACTAAGGGCTGCTGGGAGCCATGGGAAGCAAAGAACGAATCCTTTCCTGGAGACTTCAGAGTAAGCCCCACTCACATCTTGATTTGGGACTTCTAGCTTTCAGAACTATGAGAGAATACATTTCTGTTATTTTAACACACCTGGTTTGTGATACTTTTATTGCATCGTGGGGTGGCCAACACTATCTCCTATAAGAGGTGCCATAGAGTGGAACCTATATGTCTGTTACAAACACTACTGATAACACACAACAGATCTTTTCGAAGATTACTTTTACTGGCTAATAATCGTCACAGGATCCTGCGCTTATAAATCCCAAGTAGTTAGGATGGTTCTCCATATTGTGACGGTGCTCTTTTTTGATACTGATTCTTGGAGTCACAAGACTGGACTATTCCAGGTCTCCAGTTCTCCTGGCCTCTCAAATCCACTTGATGGCTTATAGACTTTATACCTGAATAAAGGCCAGAGCCATAAAAAAGGATTAAAAAATCCTATGAGGCAACGCCATTACTTGCCAGCAGTTTGGAGATGGATAACTGTAATTATTCTCTAAAACGGGACTTAGAAGTTTTCTATGGCTTTTAGTTACTCTTTGATAATATTTTCAGATAATGAATCTTCGGCCCATAGCCATCGGTAAAGCATTTAATGACATACATTTGTGTCTCTATCACTATTTCAGAGCACCTATCACTCTAAAAATAGGAGGAAAGTTTTCACTGCTTATTTTTACTGTATGATAACATGTATACATGTTAAGAAAAATGATACATCAAGTTAATGCTCAGTAAATGCTCTGCCAAAGTAGTTGTTTATACCAGACTTCAGGAAGAGACCAGATAAATGTGACTATCATAAGATTTCAGTAAGGGCATCGCAGTATTTCTTATTTGACATTAAACCTTACTTAAGTAGCTCTTGGTACACCTCTTCAGAATGCAGAATTATTGCATTTTTATTATTAAAGATGCGTGTCATATTTCCAGATTGCATTCATTTGGCCAATAGGACATGCACTATAAGAAGCTAGTACCAGATTCACCTGAGCTATAAAAATAAATAATAACTACATGATAATCTTTTGATGTACGGCCAAGAATCATTTAATTTCTGGAGTCATAAAAAGGTGAAATGAACCACAAGTTCAAAAATGCCAATGAATATTTGAAGGAAATACCCTTTAGAGACAAGTAACTCTAGTTTTTCTATGCAATAAAAAAAAAAATATTTCTTACGGGAATGGTTGATGATAAAATGATGTATTTCCAGGCCAGTGTAATGGAAAACCTGAAAATATTTTTCAGTATTAGTTTGCACATTTTCAAAAGTCGTCTTGTAAACTGAGCAAGGAAAAACTTGTATAAAGATACAAATACACAAAAACAGACACAGGACCATGCTGTCATCCCAAGTACAAGAAATGACAGTGGACCTCAACGCGGCAGCTCATTCCTAGGTTCACAGGGTCACTAGCCAAGGAAGCTTCTCAAGCTTCCGGCTCCTCATATGTAGAATGAAACGATATTATTACCTAGATCACCAAATCATTATGATGAAAAATTTTTTTAAAGGATATGGAAATTTTCCTTGAAACTTCAAAGCATTATGCAGATGTTATGCTATTCATGAGTTTAACTGGGAAAGTACCTCCAAATGACAAATGTTCATGTAGGTTCTCTCTAGCTTGAGGCTTTAGAATGGAGGTTTCAGTCTGGTTTGTGCTTATTTCCTCGTGAGGCTGAGTTGTTGTTTGTACTCACAGTATAAACTCCGAATGCACCAAACCGGTTGGTTATTGACAGTGGATATTCAGAATAAGGACAGTAAGCCCTCCTGGACGTCTAAAGCATAAGCTGTTGAAACATTCTTATTGACTTTTGGCAAAGTCTGTTAAGCAGAAACAAGGGGTTAAGGATGTAATGGACCAAAAAAAACCATTTTCTTATCTGAAGTATTTTTGATTTCACATGTTCCTCTTTCAAAGTCTTTTTAACACCCTGACAGAGGGTCCATTGAAGTTTCAGCTGTGGTGCAGACAGGTTGAAGGGCATACAAGTAAAAAGGCTTGCATTTAGAACCAAAATGGAAATAACTCCCTAATTGTCCCCTTCAAATTCATATCATGATCAGTCAGAGCCCAGGTCATCCCGCTGGGGAGTTCCCCCTGACTTCAAAGAATGCTCAGGAAAGACAACAGTTGAATCATACCTGAAACAGAGTTCACATGGAAAAAAAATCTATTTTTTTATCATTCTGAAAGCACTTGTAAAAAGCACTGTTTAATTGGTCTCTCAGAAAGACGAAGATACACAATAACGTATCGGTGCGAGAACTATAAATTCGTTATTGGAAGTTGAGTTGGGAGATGTTTGCCCCTAAGGCTCATGAATTCATTTTCCAGTTCATTCGGGATAAAAATCAAATTCATTCCTACAGCTGCTAAGAAAGAATTACTCAAGCTTTCCCAGCGCGGAAGAACAAAGACTTCATATGCTTAGTACTATCTTCTTTGGATTGTATCCTTCAGTAAAGAAGTGGAATGTTTGAATGTGATGTTCCTTCTAGCCACTCAGCCATTTCAAAGACGTTTGTCATCTACTATATTCTAGATGCTGTGCTGATGGCACCTGGCCCATGATGGGTGGCTCCTGCCTTTAAGGAATTCTCCCAGCCAGTAGAGGACACTGCCATGTGAACCAAAAATTATGATTCAGTGGGATGAGAGCCAGCCTAGATGGGAATCAGAGCGGTGAGCTTAGGAATCCAAGGAGAGGTGACACGTAAGCTGAGTCTTCACAGACATGTAGGACTTAGCTGGGGAAGGGAGAGAGGGGGGCCATTCAGAGGTGAGAGCAGTCTGGGCAGGGGTGAGAGCAGGTTGGAAGGGGGTGTACAGGACCCCAGGATCCCAGCAGTTTATCGGGCTGTGCATAGGGCTTTGGAAGGGGGAGAAAAGGTGGGACCAGAGGAGGCTAGAGAGGAGTGAACAACGGGATTTGTGTCCAACCAGAGTCTTGACTGTGACCTCAGTGATAGAGGGAAGCAGTGAAACACGGCTGAGCAAGTAGGGGAGTGCTCAGGTTAGCAAGCACGCGCGCGCGCGTGTGTGTGTGTGTGTGTGTGTGTGTGTGTGTGTGTTTTAATGCCCTTAGCAAGAGCACAGAGAATTCAAGAAGGTACAGATAGGGGCAGAACTGTTAGCAAGTCATCATAATAACCGAGGAAAGGAGTATTAGGGTTTACTTGACGCTACTTAGCGGGGAAGGAAGAGAAGGGACAAACTGAAAAGGAATGTTTCAGGCATTAGAAACGAATAAAATCTGGCTGATTGGTAGATACAGCTGCAAGGAAAAGAGAGCGGTTTCCAGGGATTCCCAGGTTTCCTCTTGGGCAGCTGAGTCTTTAGCGGTGTCTATCACTGAGACAGCTGTTCTGGAAGCGGAGCCCGTGCGAGTCAGGTCTCCTGGCTCTTGGTATGGAGAGTGAAAGACAAATATGCCTGATTCTATATGTGGGTTTCAACTTCTGCCAACTGCAAGCTCTTACCAGGCTGCCCGTCCAACCTTCCTTCGTCCCCGCACCTCCCTCCTTTGGGCTCCCGCCACGGTTTCCCACTACTGTCAGCACCCCCTGGGCTCTGGACTGACTGCCTAGGCCTGTCAGCCGTAGCCAGGTTCCTGCCTCAAGATCTTCAGAGGCTGTGCCAGAAATCAAACTCCTTCCTGTGGCTTCCACACTCGTCCTCAACCGCTGCCTCCTCACCCCTCCGTCCCCACTTGTCGCCACTCCCCGCTGCCCGAGTGAAGCCCCTCCCTGGGAACTACTTTGCTTGCTTCTCCCCGCTGGCCCTTCGCTCATCCGTCCCTTGCGTGTGGAACACTGCCTCTCCTTCTCCAGGCTTCCCTCTGGCTTCCTCCTCCTCCTCCTCCTCTCTGCCTCACATCAGGCATCAGCTCTTCAGCTGCTCCTGGCCTCCAAGATCATGAGGTGCTGCTTCTACGGGCTGTCACTGTACCTACCTTCAGGTTAGCGGTAAATCAGCACATCACTAGTTTTGCTGAAGTGGAAGCTCCTTGAAGGCAGAGATAGCACCTTGTTCATCTATGCGCCTCTGTGTTGCTTTATTTATTGCTGTGTGAAAACCTCTCTTGTATGTCTCAAGGTAAAAGAACATCTATTTATCTCACAGTTTCTGCAAGTCGGGTGAATTCTAGATAGAGCAGCTTTTCTGCGTGGTGCTGGTAGATGGCCCCTCACGAGGCTGTGACCCAGGGGTCCGTGGGGGCTGCAGTCCTTTGCAACTTGACTGGGTTTGAGGATCCACTTGGCAGGTCACTGGCATGACCGGGTCGCTCCACAGAGCTGCGAACCACACGGGTTCCGAGACAGGGTGATCCAAGAGAGCATAAAGCCCAAGACAGAAGCTAGAGTTTTTACTGTCTCATCTCAGAAGTGACATGCCATGATTTCTGTGATGTTCTGTTAGTCCCACAGGGCAATTCTGGTGCAACGTGGGGAGGGGATTACACCAGGCATTTGCAGCAGGAGGCAGGAATCACCAGGGAGCTCATGGTCTCCAGTGTATAGCAGTGTAATTAGCCCTAGAAATCCTAATGGAGATCTGAGAATTAATTAATAAGTCTGTGAATAATAAAAGGTAAACACGTTTATGCAAAGTTTAGGGTTAATTACTCTGGAGAATTTAAAGAAGTAAAAGATGGATTTATTATCTTTTAGATACATTCTTTCTGCTAAAATAAAATCTACTCTAATCTCTGGATGGCTAAGGTCTTCTTTTGCATAAGATATCTGGAGCAATGAGGACTGGTTTAATGGCATATGGAGATTTATTCCCAGAAGGCTGAGCTGACAGGAAAGCTCTGACATAATATCTACATCATCTCTTTATACCTTGAAAAGAAAGAAATGTGTATCGCTATCCATAGATTCTCATGCTTTACTTGTATCAAGACTTGTCTCATTATGGGTGTTTTGATACATTTAAGCTGATTAAAAAGCAAAGGAAAACAATGTCTGAAATAGCAGGCCCATTAAGCAAGGAAATGAGAACCATAAACAATGCAAAGGACAGTAAAGTATTTTACCTTTCGTTGGACTTGTGAATTCTGTAGAAGGTAATGCTGAGCTTAGTGAGATGTAATTCAAAAGTTGAATTATGATTATAATAGGTTTGACACTACTTTCTAGCTATTCTGCATTAAATGCCATTTAACTGTTCTAATAAATTTTTAGCATTGATGGAAGCATTGATGAGCATTTCTCTATCTGCTTATAAATAAAATAAGCTGGATGGATAATAATAGATGGTTCAATATACCATGCAACATTGTAATATGATGGTAATGTACTAAGAACTGAGTCAATAAGAAAAAAATCATTATTAAGGTAATTTAAAATAACAAACATTCAAAAAAGAAAGTTATCCAAGGGAAACTATAAAGTATTCCTGAAAGAAATGAGAGAACACATAAATAAATGGAAAGATGTCCCATGTCCATGAATTGGAAGACCTAATAGTATTAAACTGTCAATATTACTCAAAGTAACCTACAGATTCAATGTAATCTTTATCAAAATCTCAATGACTTTTTTTTGCAGAAATAGAAAAATCTATACTAAAAATCATTTCTAATCTGAAAAGACCTTGAAGAGCCAAAACAATCTTAAAAAAGAACAAAGTTGGGGGACCTGGATGGCTCAGTCAGTTGAGTGTTGGATTCTTGATTTCGACTCAGGTCATGATCTCATGGTTGTGAGATGGAGCCTTGCATGCCTGTGTCAGGGTCCATGCTGGGCTTGGAGTCTGCTTAATATTCTCTCCCTCC
This sequence comes from Crocuta crocuta, assembly GCF_008692635.1. Lineage (NCBI taxonomy): Eukaryota > Metazoa > Chordata > Mammalia > Carnivora > Hyaenidae > Crocuta > Crocuta crocuta. The sequence continues at coordinate 4,685,954 of NW_027527932.1, forward strand.
CTCTCCATCTGCTTCTCCCCTGTTTGTTCTTTCTCTCTCTCTCCTTTCAAAAATTAAAACAAAAACAAAAACAAAAACAAAACACCAAAGTTGAAGTATTCATACTCCCTGATTTCAAAACGTACTTCAAACCTATAGTAATCAAAACAGTGTGGTAATCACATAAAGACTGATTTAGACCAACAGAATAAAACAGAATCCAAAACAAATTCTCACATATGTGGGCAAATGATTTTCTGACCAAGGTGCCAAGTCCATATGAAAAGACCATCTTTTCAACTATGGTGCTGGGTAAACTGGATATCCACATACAGAAGAATGAAGCTGAACCCTCACATAACACCATATACAAAAAATAACTCAAATAGACCAAAGACATGGGTGCCTGGCTGTCTCAGTTAGAACATCATGAGGTTCTTGATCTGGGGGTTGTAAGTTCGAAACCCACATCGAATACAGAGATTACTTTAAAAAAATAAGATGTTAAAAAAAAACAGATCAAAGACCTAAATTTAAGAGCCAAAAGTATAGAATCTTAAATCATGGGACAAAGGCTTTGTCAATTTGGATTTAGCGATGATTTCTTAGATAGGACACCAAAGACACAGGCATCTGAAAAACACTGATAAATCTTACCTCAAGAAAATTTAAAACTTTTGTGCATCAAAGGACATGATCAACCGAGTAAAAAGGAAACCCAGGGAATGGGAGATAATATTTGCAAGCCAAATATATGATAAGGGATTGATATCCAGAATATATAGAGAATACCTAAAGCTCAACAACAAAATAAACAAACAACCTAATACAAAAATGAGTGAAGAATTTAAATAGATATTTTTCCAAAGAAGGTATACAAAGGCCACTGAGCACATGGAAAGATGCTCAACATGATTCATCACTGGGGAAATGCAAATCAAAACCACAATAAGATATCACCTCACATCTATTAGGGTGGCTTCTCTAGAAAGAAAGAAAGGGAGGGAGAAAGGAAAGAAAGGAGGAAGGGAGAAAAGAAAGAAAACAGAAAACAAGTGTTGGCCAAAATATGGAGAAACTAGAACACTTGTGGACTCTTAGTAGGAAAGTAAGATGGTGACAGTTCCTCATAATATTAAGAATAAATTTACCATAGGACCCAGCAATTCTTTTAGTTATATACCCCAAAACAACGGAAAGCCAGGTCTCAAAGAGGTATTTGTGTACCTATTCATTGCAGCCTTATTCACCATAGTTTAAACATAGATGCAACCCAGGTGTCAAATGACAGATGAATGTATGAACAGAATGTGGTATATATATAAAATGGACTATTATTCAGCCTTAAAAAGGAAGCAAGTTGTAACATATGCTACTACATGGATAAACCTTGAGGAAATTATTCTAAATGCAATAAGCCTGTCACAAAAAGACAAATACTGTATTGTTCCACTTAGAAGAGATACCTGGACTAGTCAAAATCAGAGACAAAAAATTGAAAAGGTGGTTGCCAAGGTAACTGGGGGGAGTGGAGAATTATTGTTTCAGTTTTCCAAGACAGAAAGAGTTCTGGAGGTAGACAGTCACACAAAAATTTAAATGTATTTAATACCACTGAACTACACATGGAAACCAACTTGACAATAAACTATTTGTAAAAAAAAAAGTAAATAAAAAATACAAAGTAAAAAAATGCATCTGAACAAGTATAAAAAATGTTATTAAATACTTCATTTCAAATAAAACATTTTTCTCTTTAAAAAAAAGAAAAATAATTAAGATAGTAAATTTCATGTTATGTGTATTTTGCCACATTAAAAATTTTTTGAAAAAATACCAGAAAGAATGACAAAAAAGACAATAGGTGAGAATCTGTGTTGTGATGGAAATGTCTGTATCTTGACTTTAACAATGTCAACAACCTGGTTATGATATTGTTCTATAGTTTTGCAGGATGTTACCACTGGAGGAAAGTGGGTAAACTATAGATGGGACTTTATGTATTATTTCTTACAATTGCACGTGAATCTACACTGACCTCAAAATAAAAATGTTAGTTAAGATACACAAAAGAATACTTAAAATTAGCAGTTGTTATTGGTTGCTGATATGCACATATCTAATCTAATTTTCACTCATTCATTCAACAAGTATTTATTCAGTACCCATAACATGCTGGTTCTTACAGATCTTACATTATTATTTAAACAAATTATAGTTATCATAAGGTGAAGACTAAATTCCCACAACCGCCCTACAATGTAAGGGCATTGATAAGACAGCAATGCTATCTTTAATAAACTATATTTTGTGTTCAGGAAATAAATTGTGTAATAGAGAACAAATTATTAAGAGGCTACAATCTATAGAATGAGTCATGCATCAGCAATCTTTTCCAAGATATTAAAAGTACATACATTAAGGGTTTTCTTGAACCAATTCTATCTGAATTCATTTTCATGGGAAAGTTAAAATACTCATTATATTCTATATACTTTAATAACTAGGGGGTCAGGGGAAGGAGAACACAGTGTTAGATGACATTTCTTTTTTATATTGTATCTTATTTTCTAGACCGGTAAAGGACATAAAGGTCTAAGACACCCAAGCTTGCAGCCAAGAGAGAGAATAACCAATCTGCTACTTTAGACTATCAGCAAAATGGAAAGCTACATTTCATTTTCACCGGTGGGATGCTGTGACTTATCAAACTGTTAATCTTCAGAGATCCCATTCTTTTACTAGAGAGCAGTCAAAATGGTTTAAATGTGTCCTGTTCTGTTGACTGGTTGGGAATTTAGTGCTTTCTTTCTGCTTTTCCTGCCATATATATTTTTTTGGCTTAACATAAGGCCATTTAAAGGAGACTGGCACTTAAAGTTTTAGTTCTCTTGGGTAATGAATGTTTCCTGAAAAGAATGCATTATAATGCAACATTGTGTGTCAACTCACATAAAAAAAAAATTAATGCATCACCTAACAGTTGATAAAATAACCCCAGCTCCAATATACATGTTATTAATTCAATACATTGTTATCAAATCAATCTCAGTTTTTAATTACTGGTAGAAAGGTTAGTTTGAATTTGCAAAAGGAGAGAATATAATCAGATTTTTAATGTAATTTTCTTATTCATAAGTATATTTTTTAGATTATAAAAGTTTAGAACACAATAACTTCCATTTAGAGACTTAGCTGAATCTGTTTAATAAAGGTTTATAGCCTTTATTTTTGGAGCAATTTCAGGTTTATAGAAATATGGGCAGCAATTAGAGTTCTCATATATACCTTCACTTTCCTCTACTCAGTTTTCCCTACTACCAAAACCTTCCACTAGTGTGTTATGCTTGTCACATTGGATGCATACATATTGATGCTTTATTTAATTTAATGAACATTAAGGGCTGTGGTTTATATTAGAGGTCACTCCTGATGTACAATCTATGAGTTTTGACACATGTATGATGGCATTATGTCATCAGACTAGTTTCATTGCCCTAAAAATCCCATGCTTCACCTATCCATCGCTTCCTCCCCACCCCCAAACTCTCGCAACTACTGATCTTTTTTCCTATGTCCGTAGTTTTTGCCTTATCCGAAATGTAAGATAGTTGGAATCACATAGTTTGTAGCTTTTCCATATTGGCTTCTTTCACTCGGCAAAATATATTTAAGATTCTTCCATGTCTTTAGTGCTTTAATGCTCATTTGCTTTATTGCTAAATAAGACTTTACTGTACAGATGTGACATAGTTTGTTCACCAATTTGCCTACAGGAACTGGTTACTTGGTTACTTCCAAGTTTTGGAAATTAAGAAAAAGTATTAAGAATAATGCTATAAGCATTTGTGTGTAGGTTTTTGTGTATACTAAGTTTTTAACTCATTTGGTGAAGTACCAAGGACCATAATTGCTGAGTCATATGATAAGAATATGTTTAGTTTTGTAAGAAACCACCAAACTGTCTTCCAAAGAGACTGCACCATTTTACATTCCCGTGAAAGCTTGTGTTGTTCTATATCCTCCTCAGCATTTCATGTTGTCACTGTTTTGGATTTAGCCATTCTAATAGACACGTAGTTTTCCTTTAATTTTAATTGAAGTATAACTGACATACAGTGTTATATTAGCGTTAGGCATACAACATATTGATTGGACAACTTTATACATTACTCAATGATCATCATCATAAATACAGTCACCACATGTTACCATACAACATTAGTATATTATTGAGTATATTTGCTATGCTGTACTTATTGTCTCTGTGACTTACTCATTTTAAAATTGGAAGTTTGTACCTCTTAATCCCCTTTATCTATTTTTCCCATTCCTTCATCTTTCTCTATTCCAATAACTACCAGTTTGTTCTCTGTATTCAGGAGTTTGTTCATTTTATTTTTTAGAGTCCACATATAAGTAAAGTCATATGGTATTTATCTTTCTCTGTCTGACTTATTTAATCTTATAAAGACCCTCTCAGTCTATACATATTGTCACAAATGGCAAGATCTTATTTGTTTTTATGGCTGACTAATATTCCATTATATACATATAAAACTTCTCCTTTTCTGAGAGAGAGAAAGAGACAGAGTGCAAGCATAAGCAGGAGAGGGGCAGAGAGAGAGGGAGAGAGAGAATCCCAAGCAGGCTCCATGCCCAGTGAGGAGCCCAATGCAGGGCTCAATTCCACAACCATGAAATAAGGACCTGAGCCAAAATCAAGGTTGAGACACTCAACCAAATGAGCCACCCAGGAGCTCCTACATATACAACCTTCCCTTTATCCACTCATCTATTCGATGGACATTTGGGCTGCTTCCATAGCATGGCTATTAAAAAAAATCCTGCAATAAATATGGGGGTGTGTATATCTTTTTAAATTAGTGTTTTCATTTTATTTCAGTAAATAACTAGTAGTGAATTACTGAAACATAAGGTACTATTTCTATTTTTAATTTTTTGAGGAACCTTTGTACTGTTTTCCCTCTAGTGGCTACACCAATTACATTCTCACCAATGTGGACAGGGTTCACTTTTCTCCACATTCTTGTCAACATTTTCTTGTCTTCTTAATACTACGTATTCTGACTGGTGTGAAGTGAGATCTCATTGTGGTTTTGATTTGCATTTCCCTGATGATTGTTGGGCATCTTTTCATGTGTCAGTTGGCCATCTGTATGTCTTCTTTGGAAAAATGTCTTCTCAAGTCCTCTTCCCATTTTTCATCAGATTGTTTGGGTTTTGTGTGTGTGTGCGTGTGTGTGTGTGATGTGTTGAGTTGTATAAGCTCTTTATACTTTTTGATGTTAACCTATTATCAAGTACATCATTTACAAACATTTTCCCCCATTCACTGGGTTGCTTTTTGTTTTATTGGTGGTTTCCTTTTCTGTATGAAAGCTTTTTATTTTGATATAGTCCCAATAGTTTCACTTTGCTTTTATTTTCCTTGCCTGAGGAGACATAGCCATAAATATGCTGTTAAGAGCAATGCCCAAGAGATTACTCTCTATGTTTTCTTTTAGGCATTTTATGGTTTCAGGGCTCACATTAAGGTCTTTAATCCATTTTGAGTTTATTTTTGTGTATGGTGTAAGAAAGTGGCCCAGTTTCACTTTTTATGCATGTAGCTGTCCAGTCTTCCCAGCACCATTTATTAAAGAGATTGTCTTTTCTCTATTGTATATCCTTGCCCCTTTTGTTAGATTAATTGACAATAGAGTTGTGGGTTTATTTCTGGGATCTCTATCCTATTCCACTAACTTATGCATTTGTTTTGTGCCCAGGTCTTACTGTTTTGATTACTATAGCTTTGTAGTATCTCTTGAAATCTGGGATTGTGATACCTCCAGCTTTGTTCTTCTCTCTCAAGACTGCTTTGCCTATTCACGTTTTTTTGTGGTTCCATACAAATTTTAGGATTATTTGTACTAGTTCTGTGAAAACTGCTCTTGGTTTTTAGATGTTGCATCAAATATTTGATATTGCATTAAAGCTATAGTATGTATGTGTGGGTAGTACGTACATTTTAACAATATTACTTATTCCAGTCCATGAGCATGGAAGGTCTTCCATTTGTTTGTCTCATCTTCAGTTTCCTCCATCAACGTCCTGTAGTTTCCAGAGTATAGGTCTTTCACCCCTTTAACTAAATTTATATAGGCACGTTGTTTTAATGTGAAATTTCTTGACATCTTATGACACTGAGCATCTTCTTATATGCTTATATCTTTATAACATCTTTGGTGAGGTTCTATTCAGATTTTTTGGCCTTTGTAAAATAGGATCATTTGTTTTCTTATTATTGAGTTTTAAGAGTCCTTTGTATATTTTAGATAGCAATCCTTTATAATATATATATTTCTTTTGTAAGTATTTTCTCCCCATCTATGACATGATCCATTTTAATAGCTTAACTAATTTTCTCATTTACCTTTATATGGCCTTGAAAACTTATAATAAGTGCATCAAATAGTATTTAGTCAGCAAGTATTTGCAGATGGACATATAGGGTGTTTTCTCCCTATAATATGGGTTTGTAGAAAAAAAACTGTTTTCACATATTCAAGTATTCTGCAGTAATATCGATAATGAATGCCATCTACCCTCCAAAAACAATATTTGAATTTGCTTGTAACAGAGGAAAGCTTGATGAAAATACATCAATCTGCTTTCAAGACTAGGCACTTACTTCACAGACTCACTTGCATTTCAGTGAAGAAAACACATCTTTTTCTAACTGGTCATCCCCTGCCAGTGCAAAAAGATTTACACTATTACCCTGCTGGACTAGATAGACCAAGATGCCCACGTCTTTGACCTTTGCCCTTCCCCAAGTTAACACGCTTGTTTCTTTCAGATATATTTACATTTTACTTTCAGATATATTTTACATTTTAGATATTAGAAGCAGGCTTACCCTGTCATCCTAATTGCCCAAGACAAACAACCTTTAAAAAACAGTTCCATTGCTAAATCAACCCCAATGAAGTATTATGGACAATTGAGTGACTCCAAAAGCATTGAAGATCATCAGTCTTCAGAGTTTCCAACAAATCCTGCAGGGTCTCTAGGGCTACCCTGGAAATTGAGGTCAAAACATTTAATAGATGGGTCTGGGCTCTAAGTGCTCTGAACATTTATAGCGGAAATTTATAAAGTAATAAGATGCATGACATTATGTTCGCATTACAATTTGTATTTATAGCAGAACTCTGGAAATGGACTATGCAAGAGCTTTCTGTGAATTCCATTCCCAACAATATTTTCCTTTCTAGTTTCTTTTTTAAACAAGTATAATATGCACTTAAGCAGTGGTTGTTACTTGGATAAAATGTGCCAAATTAGATTTGCTATCCTGTCAGAAAAAGGAAATGCATCCTATATGATGACCCTGTCTTAAAAAAAAAATCTATCATGTCTTCTTTTGTGATCTATTTACCCCCAAACACCACGCCATTCTATCCCCAGTAAAATCCTTCAAGCTGATAGTGGAGGCAAGCCAGTCAGGCAAATCATCTCCCCTGCAAATTTTATGAGTTAGGGTTCTCAAGATTTAATCTCCTGTAACAAAGACTTTTTCTTCACAAGAGAGTTTTGGGGTTAGTGATCATGGTTATAGATCCCTGTCACATAAGCATTCAGTAGCATGAAATACAGTGTAAACTGCTATTAAAAACACCTACTGCAAAGGATGCACTGTTTTGATTATTGCCAAATATATTATTTGGTAAGACATTATCTTCATAGGGGTACCTCAAATGGACAGGATTCTCTTAACTAAAGACTGCCTACCAAAGAAAGTTCCAAATTCTAATGTAACACGAATGGGGAGTGGGGGGCTAATCAGAAGATTCCATTTCTGCTGAAGAAGAAGAAGTATGTCATACAGGCTAGCATTTCAATTGAAGCTAGATAATGATTACAGAGGGAGAATCCCTTTCACAAGGAAAGATCGGCTTCCTATCAATAGAGCTGATGCTGCCTAACAGGGAACCAGTAACCTAAAGTCAAGGGCAGGAGTCTGGTTTCTTCACATATCTTGGAGGCTGTCCTTACGACATGAAGGAGGCCTTTTCACTCATTGTGATGGGAACCGTAAAACCCTACTGAAGGCTTGGAAGATGGCGCACCCAAGGTACACTGACCGGCCACGACAGCCAGACTGTGACTCTGGAACATGTCAGCAGAATGACAGTTTAATACAGCAGGAGAATTTTCTGGAGTGCTAGTAAATATTGACAGAGCCGAAATGTGCCTAGTAATTTAGGAAATTTAAATTTTTCATCGAGTTATGCTTTCTATGCTTTATTCAACATTATATTAAATGCAGAATAGTTTAAACATTCTCTTAATTTATGAACTTATTCTGAGTGGCTACATAGGAGCTTGAGAGAGATAATTTCTCAGATGGATTCACCCACTAAAGGATGCTTGTAATTAGTCTAACATAAAGAGACAAGTAACATAAGCAATTCTGATAACAACACAGGCACACGTTTTATTGCCATTCTCTTTCACTGAAAACATTGTTTGTGGCCTTCCCCTGTGCTACAGACAGAGTTTATCTTACTGAAGCAATATCTCCAGTGCTTTAAAAACAGTACCCCCAATAAATATTTTGTGAATGAATAAATAAATGACAGAGCACACAGAAATTCAGAACCACAAATAGCTTGCTAATTGGTCTGAATGTGGGCTTTGGCGCCCCGTGGACACTTGTGCTAATGTCTATATCCTTTTACAAAAGGTTCTGGAATTCTTAATAACACAGTATCTGAAAGGACAGACTTTTATGCTTTTCGAACCTTTGAGTGAAATATGTAGAAATTCCCCAAAATAGGAAAACCTTTTTATGTATTCAGCCCTTCGTGTCTATTATCCCATCAGTAATATCTACTACTTCCCCTTGAGCTCCTTATAATTAATACTAGCTTTTTAAAAATTGCTGACATTTATGCCTTGAGCGCTTGCTCTTCCAAAGAAATATTCTGACTTACATCACAGGGAAGTTTGTATGCCAGGTGTGCATCAATATCTGTACTATTATTTTTTTCCAGCTTTCACAATAAAGGGAAGGAAAGTCAGAATGCTAAATAAAATTCTGCAAAAAAAAAATAATTTTCTTTCAAAGACACAACTTTCATGGTTTATATGATTTACAGCAACGAGTTAACTTCAATCAATCTGTAGAACTGATTTCCTGAAGGAAAAGTCTCAACTATCTATTTACTCAATAATACAGAAAACTTGAGACAGTTTACACAAATTAGTGTTTTGCAACAATTTCATGGATTAAAGCCACATATCCACAATTAGCTTGCAATAGATAATGGAGAAAAAGTGTTTCATATTTTCTTTGCTGGGAACAGTGGCTCCTAACAGGACGAAGCGAGTGGAAGTAGCTAATTTAAACTTAGTATGTTCCCATGTCAGCTCATTGGTCACCTGACATTATTTTCATACATTCCTCCCTACTCTATCAACCATTCTCTCCTGAAAACTAGAGAAACACATATGACAATTCCTCAGGAAGAAGATTTGAATATTCATGTTCAAATCTTCAGATTTCTTCTAGTAGTTTCCCTTAGGAATCACAGTCTTTATGATTTAAACCCAGAACATCTCCCACATCCCAGCAGGCCTTTTGAAGTGCACATGCAAAGATAATGTTGGGGAAGTGGGTGAGGATAGTGGAGTCTGTATATTTACCTCCTTTTTCTTTCCAGAGAGGATCCTACTAAGGTTGGTGAGCAAGAACATTCCAATGAGAGAGGTCATTCATTCCATGGACATTCAGAATCTGTAGCAATTCAACATTTTTTGTTTATAATACCCCAAAGCTTTTGCCTCTACACTCTCACCTATTTCTATGTATCTGACATCTAAAAAGATTAAGAAGTTGCAAAAGATGTAATTGTTATTGCATTATAATTAATTACACTTTAAAATAAAACTGCTATATTACTCTTCTAAATATATTCATTATATCTCAATATTATAATGAACCCAACATCGTCTATTTCAAAAGACATGAATAATCTTATCTTTAAGGATCAGAAATCTTACATAGCTTCTTTCTCTGCTTGAACTCATGGTGACACTTCACATACCTCTAAAATTGTCCTTCTCATGTATATTTAAAAAAAAAAGGTTTGTTCAATCTTTCCCACTTCTTTGCAAAGATCTATCTATAATTAAGATTTTCATTTTCTGTTGCCATATATCTTCTTTTCTCTCAATACTAACATCACTCTTTTAAATGCTTCTTTCTTTGGTCCTATGGTGGTTTTTAGCCCTGGGAACCACACATTTCAGTAAAATTACATCTGGGTAAGAGTCAAGACTTTATTGGGGTGACTGGGTGGCTCAGTTGGTTAAGCGTCCGACTTCAGCTCAGGTCATGATCTCACAGTTCGTGGGTCCAAGCCCCATGTCGGGCTCTGTGCTGACAGCTAGCTCAGAGCCTGGAGCCTGTTTCAGATCTGTATCTCTCTCTCTCTCTCTCTGACCCTCCCCTGTTCATGCTGTCTATCTCTGTCTCAGAAATAAATAAAACATTTAAAAAAAAAAGAGCCAAGACTTTATTCTGTAGAAAGGGAGAAGGAAATCGGAGAATGAGAATATGGGCAAGGGAGCCCATTTCAGCCTGACATACGTTTCAGATAGAACAATTTCACGGAAGACCATATGGAAGGTGAGAATCTGGAAATTGGTCCTTCTAAAAGGTACACCTCGAGTAGTCTTCATGTGCCCCGGGCAGCACCCACATCCCTACCTGAAAACCATGAGGCTGAATGCTCATTGGCACCCAAGATCTCAAATGGACTTGAGCCAGTCTGGAAAAAGGCTTCGATAAAGGGTGACCTAGACAAGTATAACTTCGTAGGCACAGCTCTCACATTTATGCCTCCCTGGCCAACCAGTACTGTGAGTCATCAAGATGGCCTCATGGAGTTGTGGGCTCCGCTCCTACGTCTTGGCTTCCCAAGTGAATGCAGGCTCAGGCACTGAAGTGATCATGGAGTTGGGAGTCCAACAGACATGAGTTGGAAGCATAGATCTGAAACTCATTGCCAGAATGAACTTCCGTCAAAATTACTCAGATCTCCAGGCCCAAGTTTCCTCACCCTAAATAAAAAAGTCTAATAATACTGACTCTCCTGAGGATTAAATGAGGCAATACATTTTGGAAGGACCTGGCACAGAACACACAGCCCATTTGTTCCCCTCTCTGGCCGCCTCCACAGGCTATCCTGGACCCCGCTCTGCTAACCTCCTCAGCAAAGCATAGGAGTTTTAGTCAGTTCTGCTGTGAAGTTAAGATATAAAATGGCAGGAAGCAACTTAAGTGTTGCACTTTCCACATGTTTACATTTTTTTGTTTGGCTGAGTTTTTTTGTTTGTTGGTCAGTTGGTTTGGTGAGTTTTTTTATTTTGTTATTTAATTTAAAATTTTAAATATTTTATTTATTTCTGAGAGAGAGAGAGAGAGCGAGAGAGCAAGCGAGCAGGGGAGGGTCAGAGACAGAGGGAGACACAGAATCTGAAACAGGCTCCAGGCTCTGAGCTGTCAGCACAGAGCCCGACGCGGGGCTCGAACCCACGAACCCTGTGATCATGACCTGAGCCGAAGTCGGAGGCTTAACCGACGGAGCCACCCAGGCGCCCCTGGTGAGGTTTGTAAAATCAGTTATCAAAGCTCTGTATCCAAGCTCCTCAGGGGCTGAGATTTCAGGTGTGACTCAGTTGTGAGATGAATTTGAGGGACAAAGGAACCTCCCTTTGCTCAGACATGGTGCTGCGAGTTTTTTCCGACTGCGGGTGTTGGGTGGCTGGCTGCTGACCTCGTGCGGGTCCCGAGAGACAGCGCCCACTTCTGGGCGATCCTGGAGTCGCCACCTTGCCCCGCGCACTCCCAGGAGCAGGGGTTCCTGCCTGGCTGGGGCCTGGTCTCACGCATGCAGCTCAGCTCCGTTTCAGAGAGAGCGGACTCTAGACTCCGGGGCTGCGTAGCTCTCATTCCATAACCCCTAAGGACCGACACACACAGCCACCTCCTCTGCTTATTCAGTGCTTCATGGGATACTCCAGGTAAAGGCAATATCCACTTCATCTTATATGACTCGGAGAATCTTATAAACTAATCAGATTACAAGCTAATAAATATTTTTTAAAGTGAGTTCCGTGTACTCAAGCACCTACCATCATGTAATAATATTTATGTAATGGGAATAGTTTCTAAACACTTTCTTTGGTGTGTGTGTGGGGGGGGGAGGATATATTCTAAATACTTTGGTGTTTCTAAACATGCTACTCCTCATATAAAATTGTTCTTTTCCACAGTTTTGGAATTCATATAATGCTTTAAACGTAGGGGTCTTCCCTGCCCTTCTGGTCTTTTCCCAATCAAATGATTTTAAAAGATCATGTCATGTTTCAATATTTTAAAAAAAGTAGTTAAAGGTTTGCTTTCATGCTTTTATGGTAATGAATCCAACCTCATCTACTCTCTTTTTTAAGCACATTTTTTTGTTTAACTCTCATGTAAGGTTCTCTCCCCTTTTAGCCTATAATTATCTCTCACACTAAGTCATAAGACTCAGTATAAGGCAATCTGAAAAACAAGTATGGCCTGTTTTATTTTATTAATAAAACAAACAAGTTATACTACTAGATCACCAGCCTCACCTTGCATCAATAATAATTTTCTGTTTCATAAAAATTACCTTTAGAATTTTTTCTTCACGTACCAGGGTTTATGAAATAATTTATAATTGGGGTATAATACAAGATATATAGTTCCAAGCAGAAGTATTGGAAACAGAAAAATTTCAAGGATATTCCAGTCTGTCTACTTTAGGGTTACATAGCTTAAGCTTTGCTTGGTATTTCTGGAGACCTACTGATATGTCAAAAGTTTCCTTACAAACAACAAAGGTGGCTTCAAAAAAAACCTTAAGAGTCTTTCTTGCTTTCCTGCTAAATTATGATACAGAACATATTTCTACTTCCAATAATACAAAAAATCTAAATGATTAATACTTATCTACATTCAACCAAAAATTATACAAATACTCAACTAGAAAGGTTTGAAGTCCCATGGTTAGTTCACTGAAGCCAGCAGACTCAAGGATTTGGGAGGTTACAGGTCCACGATTAGCATGCATATTGCAAACAAGGACACTATTTTTCTCACAAAATATAACTTAGAACCTCTTAACTACCAACTTCATAAAGCATGACCTGAACGAGGTGAGTGATGGTTTTCTCTTCTGCCATGGATTAGAATTTAGTAGATGTGCAGCTCATTGCCTTGCAAACCCTCCTAAATGTGACTTGTAAGCACATTTTCAAAACAGGAAATACTCAGACAGTGCAGCTTTCTATCACAATAAACATAAGATGCTTCCTACAGGCATATATGATTTAGCAATATATATCTTCTTGAATAATGATTAAGTGAATTTGTTTCAATTTGGACATACAACGTATGTGCAAATACTTTTTTCTCAATTTGAAATACAAAGTAAAATAAGCACCATTTTTATAAAACAAAGCAATTTTTGGTATATAACTTGAGCACAGCTTTATGATGGATGGATATTTTGAGCTATAATTTTTTTTTCCTTTGGATAAAACAGGATGTTTTTTTTTTATCCAGTCTGGATCTCACTCATTTTCAAGATAACTAGGGGCTAATTACAATGCTTTTTCAAACTTCAATATACGCTTGCAATGATGCTTCAGTTTTCCCAGATTGAGGCAAAAAAACCATATGTATTTTATTATGGCAGTAAACAAAGTACCTCCTCCCATTTGTCAATGGGCTATACAGGTAGATTTTTCAACTGTGAAATACAAGATTTCTCAGCGAATCCGCAAGTTCTGTTTCCAAATCTCTCTTGCTTATTTCCCTACTCGTACTAATGGTCCCTTCCTTTTTACAGAAATTGGTTTATCACCCAGGCTAAAGTTCTTTGAATTACATGACTCTTGCTTCTCATTTGTTTCCCATAGTCAATTGATTGCCAAGTTCTATTGATTTCATTTCCACCATGTCCCATGAGGATGACCTTTCATATAGAGTACAATTATCCTAGCTGACCATTCCCATACCTCTTCCAAAGATGTGGCAATATATCCATAAATGTCCACCCAAATCCAGACTTGCTTTTGGCAGAATAATCTTCCTAAACTACAGCTCGTCATCAATGTCTTCCCCAACAAACCTTCAAACTCTTCACGTCACCATGCAAATTGACTTCCAAGTCCTTACCTTGAATTAAGGCTCTCATGAGTCCCTGACTCAGCTGGCTCAACATTTACACTTGCACTGGCTTGAATGAAATACGTATCTTTCTCCACAAATACCGAGTCTTCCATTTACCCTCAGACACCAAGAGTGAGGAAAGCTGGCTGCCTAAGGACTTGGTCAGGTAAACAAGCCCTTGAGGTCCAGCTCACTAGGCCACTCCAGGGTATACCCAGGGGTAAAAAAAAAAAAAAGTTAAAAATGAAAAATGTATAATTTTCTTTAAATTATTTTCAGAATAACTGGCTTCTCCCACAGCTATTTGAAAACTGCTTTGGGCTCTGGCTTCAAACTAGCTGTCCGGCCAAGCCTGCCCTACCTGTTCATCCTTTACCACGGTCCCCTGATTTAACTCTCCATTCCATTCAAATTCAGTTAATAGGATCCTGCTATACAACCTAACAGCGCTCACCTTATCTCAGCTAGAAATGCTCTCTCTTCTCGCCCACAAAACATTTTGTACAATTCACATAAGATTTCTCACATTCTGCCTCGGGTTGTTTTTTCTCCTATTTCCTACATGTTTAATATCACAACAACCTTAAAGCCAAGCCTTCTGCTTTTTGCGCCTTCCACAAAACCCAAAATAGTGCTTGCACACAGAGAAGCATAATCCATACTTGCGGAGTTAAACTGAATTCATGCCACAAATGAAAAGTATGTTTCCCCTCTTATTGCATAATTGATTATGTGTCTCTCTCTTCCAAAAGACTATATGTTTTTTGTATTCCTAGAATATAAAACGTAGTGTTAGCCACATAGCAGTGTTCAAAACAAGCACAAGGAAGGAAGGAAAGAAGAAAAATAAATAAGAAAGGAAAGAAAAAGAGAGAGAGAAAGAAAAGAGAGGGAGAAAAAGAGCAAGGAAAAAGAGGGAAGGAGGGAAGAAGAGACAAGTAGAGAGAAAGAGGAGAGAGAGAAAATATTCATACATAATTTTTTGACTTGTTAGGCTCCACTGCTTTCATAATAATTCAGTTATTTGTGCAGCACTTTGATAGACAGAGTGAATTAACCCATAAGGAAACAAGAGCTGCTTGTTTCTTTTGAATCCTTCTGGTTAAGACAGCACTTAACACAGAATCACCCGCAGGGTGGTCAGCGCGTCACCCGGAGAAGCCAGCCGCTCAGCGGCCCGAGACCTCTGGAGTGGTGGCATTGTGACGAGGAAGGGCCCCTCGGCCCCACAGGGTCAGAAATGTGGGCAGTCACCTCAGTGAATCCCCTCTCAGGAGGATTCAAATTACCGAGCTCGCCCAAACCAAAGTGGTAGAATTCGAATACAACTTGGTTCTTCTAGCGAACAGGGGCAATAAGACTGTAGCAGAACGGATGAGGCCATGACCCATGTATGTTCTCCCTGCCCATATTTCTTGGTGAGTACAGGGGTCAGAACCAGGCAGGTTCTGAGTCATAACAGCATCAGGGCTAGGGCAGTTCAAGGTGTCTGTCTGCTCCGTGGTCGGTCATTCGTGCGGAACGTGGAGTTCTAGTGGCTTTATCACTTCACCAAATCTACTGAATGATCAGTGTCAAAATCTGTCACTCTGATCTTTCCTTTTCAATGTTCTATTTCCATTCCNCAGTCAGATGTTTGTCTGGTTGGGAGAAACCATCTATCTCTAAGGTCTTCACAGCTCGGGTTTTACTCCTCGTATTCTGCTTTAACAGTTTTAACTTTCTGACATGGTTTATCATTCTTAATTCTCAATTCATGGGAGATATGCCACATATGGTAAAAGCAAACACTCCTTTCAAGTACTCCTTCAAGAATTTTTAAGGTGGTCAAAAAGCACCAACTTTCAGTTATGACGTAAATAAGGTCCAGGGATGTAACGTACAGCATGATGATCATGGTTAACATTATCGTATTGTATATTTGAAGGCTGCTAAGAGAGTAGATCTTACAAGTTCTCATCACAAGGAAAAAATGTACAACTGCATGTGGGAATGGATGGTAACTAGGCTTAAGGTGGTGATCATTTCATCGTACTGTACATACATACAAATACCAAATCACTATGTCGGACACCTGAAAATAATGTCATATGTCAATTATATCTCAATTTTAACAATTCTTGGGGCGCCTGAGTGGCTCAGTCAGTTCAGTGTCCGACTTTGGCTCAGGTCATGATCTCACAGTTGGTGAGTTCAAGCCCTGCATAGGGCTCTGTGCTGACAGCTTGGAGCCTGGACCCTGCTTTGGATTCTGGGTCTCCCTCTCTCTTTGCCCCTCCCCAGCTTGTGCTCTGTCTATCTGTCTGTCTCTCTCAAAATAAATAAATATTAAAACAATTTTAAATAAAGTAAAAGTTCTTGGCAAACAATGATAAAACTTAGTTCTCTCCTCAAGTACTAATACTCAGTATCTTACCAATAGTTAAGAAAAAAATTATCAACCAGTTAAAATAGTAAGAAATATAACAAATACAAAAAGTACAAACAGAACCAAATTAATGATAAGTATTCACTAAATCTTTCAACACTGGAACAGTTAAAGGTTATAAATAGAAAGAAATCTTAATCATAATGTTTGACTATAGATCAAAATTCCAAGAGTGATGTGAATAGTTTAAGAGAGCTGAGTAGGAGCACCTGGTGGCTCAGTCGGTTAAGCATTTGACTCTTTCTTAGTTTTGGCTCATCACCATCTCATGGGTTTGTGAGATGCAGCCCCAAGTCAGACTCTGCACTGGCTGTGTGGAGCCTGTTTAGGATTCTCTCTCTCCCTCCTCTCTCCCTGTCCCTCCCCTGCTCACACATGTGTGCATGTTATCCCTCTCTCTCTCTGTCTCTGAAAATAAATAAATAAACTTAAAAAAAAAAAGCTGAATAGATTGAAGTGCTAGGTTAGGAAGAGTCACCATCCCCTAGTTCTTATGATATTCTCAGTTGTGTCCAACTGATTCACCACAACTCAGGGCAAGGTCTGGGCAATTAGATAGAAGTACAGAAGGTTCAGGGCTCAGAGGCCAAAGTCTCCATTTGTCGACGTGACACAGGAGAATGAATCAAGGTCCTCCAACCTAATAACATATCCAAGGACCACAAATTCTTAGAATCCAGAAGGAGAAGGCAAGTAGAGATCAGCCTTTCATTCTTCTCCATCCATTACTCCATGCTAGTGCCCCAGGACTGAGAAAGCGGGCCTGGCAACATCATCTGGCTTAGACCTTTGGGACTGACAGGTCACTGGACAGGCATTTAAAAGGAACCTGCAGAGAAAGGGGAACAGTTTCCATTTTCTCTAGAAATGAAATCAAAAGTTAGTTGCCTTTTACAAAACAGTGGCTTCTGGGAGTGCCTTTGTCAATGAGAAACCACAGAGTCAATGGGTGCTTTATGAGCTTTACTGGTACATGTCTGTCCTCATTAATACCCATCCTCCTTGATAAGGTTTTAAGGTTGTTGATGTTTTTGCAATATCCTCTTGTTAATATTATACACTATGAAACTCCCTAACTCAACTTCTATTTTCTCCTAAAATCCAATTCCTGCTGACTTATCTATAACCATTAAAGCTTTAAAGTCGTATTTAATAGAAATATCTGTTCCTGGAGCACCTGGGTGACTCTGTTGTTTAAGCATCCAGCTTTGGCTCCAGTCATGGTCTCACAGTTCATGGATTAGAGCCCCATGTTGGGCTCTGCGCTGATGGCTTCAGAGCCTGGAACCTGCTTCGGATTCTCTGTCTCCCTCTCTCTCTCTCCCCCTTCCCACTTGTGCTCTATCTCTCAAAAATGAGTCAAGCTTAAAAAAAAAAAAAAACCCTCATGCACGGTCATAGTAAATTAAATGTCCACTTTAAAAAGAAACATCTGGGGCGCCTGGGTGGCTTAGTCGGTTAAGCATCCGACTTTCGCTTAGGTCATGATCTCGCGGTTCGTGGGTTCGAGCCCCGCGTCGGGCTCTGTGCTGACTGCCAGCTCAGAGCCTGGAGCCTGTTTCAGTCTGTGACTCCCTCTCTCTCTGACCCTCCCCTGCTCACGCTGTCTCTCTCTCTCTCTCTCCTAGAAATAAATAAAACATTTAAAAAAAAAGAAAAAGAAAAAGAAACATCTGTTCTCAAAAGAGTTATCAACAAGAAAACAGCAGTAAAATGAACGTGCAACTCTGGGGGTTGAAACATAAGCAAATACTTCTTTAAGTTTTATATGATGAAGGGTACGACATGTTGCGGTAAAGACAATGCTAAGAACAGTCATTGTTCAGGGAGAAGCTCTTTGGTTCCAGGCAATGTGCTATTTCCCTATCTTTTGCTCTTTCCAGCATACACTTTCCAAAGCAAGATTTGGTCCACCCAAAAATCGATTTTCCCTTGACTTTGGGGTGGCTTCTGCTGACCTGTTAACTTTACCCTGAACATGCATATGTCAAAGACACAACGAAGAAGGATCCTGTTCCTCTAGGTGGGCTGAACAGAAGCAGATACTTTTCGATGACATCCAATGGTGTAAACTCCTGATATGTGAAACAATTAAATCCGAGAATATTAGTCCTGAAGTATTAATCAACCCAGGTCACAGGTCGGTTAGCGACAGGGTGAGATTAGTCTCTTACACTTGCTGGCTCTCAATTCTTTGTTCTTTCTTCATTCTGTCTGCGTCCTTACATTTCATCAAATGTGTGTTAAGTGTTTATATGTGCTAGGTAAATCAGCACTGAAGACTCAATTATTCATCAGAAAATAGCTTCTTAGACGTGGGATGAGAACAGAGGTCCTGTCAGACCTCTACGAATCTATTCTACCTTCCTCTAGCCCCTGGTTGGGACTGGCAAGGCACTAATAATGTCTTGCGTGTGTTCCCTTCTGGCTGAACAACAGCCTTAAGCAGATGGATTTGAACAGATACACATCTTCTCAGTAATGCCTTTTCACACCATCTCAACCGTGATTTGCACAGGCTCCTGTGTTTGGTCAGGGATGAGTCTGTTGCATTTTCTACTTCTCTTGCCTCCTGGCAACTTTTTTTTTTTTTTAATGGCTGCACTAATGCTTCAGTGAAGCTCTATTCTTTTTTTATTTTTTTTTTATTTATTTCTAGGAGAGAGAGAGAGACAGCGTGATCAGGGGAGGGTCAGAGAGAGAGGGAGACACAGAATCCGAAATAGGCTCCAGGCTCTGAGCTGTCAGCACAGAGCCCGATGCGGGGCTCGAACCCACGAACCGCGAGATCATGACCTAAGCTAAAGTCGGACGCTTAACCGACTAAGCCACCCAGGTGCCCTGGCTCCTGGCAACTTGTTAAGAAGATAGCTCTAATCACATTTTCAAATGAAATTAGAAACAGAAGATTATTATATACTCCCTTGGAAATTAAACCTATACAATTGTAACTATTTTTGCAATCTACACTTCCTATTTTTTTTTTTTTTAAATTTCTAGGAGAGAGAGAGAGAGAGACAGCGTGAGCAGGGGAGGGTCAGAGAGAGAGAGAGGGAGATACANAATCACACATTTTCAATAGGTATTTTGATTTTCCCACAGCTTCCAAATTATGTATGCAAATCCCTTCACCACACTGAGCTACAATTTCCAAAAGGGTCCTCATTTTAAGGCAATCTATTCCGCAAAATTAGCATTATCTGGTTTGGATAAAAGTTGACTTGGGCACCTTGAAGAACAATTAGCTGTTAGCAAACGTCTCTTGTGGGTAAATGTTATAAAAAATGCAGGAGGTAGGAAATGAGTGGGCTAAAAATTAGGTCCTCAGTCATTGGCTGCATTTCAAGAGTCCTGTGATGACTTCAGCGAATTAGAACAAGGAGCTTAGCTCACACACTGGAACACTCCCAGAGTTATTAGGCTCATCCAGGGATCATTCAACAGTTTGTTACACACATTTCATTTTAATTGTTATAGAATTAGTGACCAAAAGGCACAGCTCTTTCCAAAAGACACAGTACATCAAACACTGGAGAACACACTTCCCCAAGCGTCCTTTCTCTATTTGAGTTCTATGCCGCCTTGTTTTAAAAAGTCTCAAGGAGTCCAGGGGCACCTGGGGGGGCTCAGCTGGTTAAGCATCCGACTCTTGGTTTCAGCTCAAGACATGATCTCATGGTTTCGTGGGTTTGAGCACCACATCGGGCTCTGTGTTGGCAGTGCCAATCCTGCTTGGAATTCTCTCTCTCTCTGCCCCTCCCCCACTCATGCTGTGTCTGTCTCTCTCAAAAATAAAAAATAATAAAACTTTAAAAAAAAGACTCAGGGGGTCTCATGACCAGGGAACAAGAGTTTTTCATTGTATACTCACTCCACCCATTAGAATTCAGGTCTGCAGCTCAAGTGATTTGCTACCTGAGCTTGTCAAGATGCCACTGTGGTCTTAAAAGGCACAAGTGGAGGAATTAGCAGCCCAAACTTTTATACAACATCACCATTGTAAGAGAAACCCCAGGGATGATGAGCAACACAAAACATGAATCTATTGACAAAGACGCCCTAAACGATAATTCATTATGATCAGATTAAACCCTACTATCATTGTTTTTCCTTCATGCTTTTGTTTACTAAGAAGACTATGCTTTTGCTTCCTAAGAAGGAAATGAACTCTGCAGAATGTTCTTGGTGATCTACTGTTGGTTTTCCTCACCTCATAAACAATGCAGAGAAGAGTTCCATATTACGCGGCAATATTCAAGAAGTACCTCCTGTGAGCCTGGCACTATGACAAAAAGCCAGAAATCACAACCAAAGCTCCAACGGAAAAATTCGTATGCCTTATGGTCACTACCTGGGGTAGTCTGTAACTATAACAAAGCACAAAGTTAATTAAAATGATATTTTAAAATCAGTGTTTACATTTTCCCTGTTATTGATACTTCTTTTTAAAAAGCTGAAGAGAAACAGCTTTTGTGTAATACGCTTTAATTATTTTTCTGTAGAGCACCAAGAAATAATGCCTCCGCTTTGAAATACTGACCTGTAAATTTCCCTTTGATAAAAAAGACTGCAAAAGAAGCTGGGAACCCAGCTGAGGTAAGAAGAAAGGGTGCCTTTTATTCATGTGGGTTAGGCAAGTGGAAGATTCTAATGAGCAAGGATAGAGAAGTGCATTCTTCCTACTGAATAGGTAACCCACATGAATGCCCCTGGTTTACCCATTTGGCGAAACCTGAACTATTAAACACTGCCAAGTCATGGCTCAATGAATAGCTTCATTTGAGAATTCTGAACATGTCAAGGGGGCAGTGCTAGATGAACATGTTTTTATTCATCTTGGAAGCCTTGTAGGGTAATTAGGGAAGTGGGAACACTCAGATTGAGCAAGGAGTGGCATTCAGGCTATTTTTGGAATAGCCTGTGGTGGCAGCTGCTGAAAACCAAGAATTTTCCAAAGGCTACAGGGGATAGGGTAACACCCAGTGGGGCTTTTGAAGATGAGATCCAAGGTTTAAGGCCCTACTAACAACTTTGGTTTGATTTCAACTTTGATTATGCATGAGGTAACACTCATATTTACCTCCATTGTTCTATTATATGCTGTTGTTCCTTCAAAAGACAGATCTAGGGCCGCCTGGGTGGCTTAAGCATCTGACTTCAGCTCAGGAAATGATCTCATGGTTCATGAGTTTGAGCCCCTCATCAGGCTCTGTGCTGACAGCTCAGAGCCTGGAGCCTGCTTGGGATTCTGTGTCTCCCTCCTTCTCTGCCCCTCCCTCTCTTGTGCTCTGTCTCTGTCTCTCAAAAACAAATAAACATTTTTTAAAAACTCAATAAAAATTAAAAAAAAGACTGACCCAAATTGGAAGGACTGATTTTGGAGTTTTGCAAATAGCAACCACAGTGTGTGTTTGTGTGTGTGTGTGTGTGTGTGTGTGTGTGTGTGTGTGTATTGATGAGACAGAGAGAGAGAGAGGGAGATGGGTAGACAAAAAGGCAGACTCATCTGAACATTTTTCTGAAACAGAAAAATCTGATGTGTTTCCACTTCCCTCCCCAAGTTGAATAGCTTTAGTTCATCTTATGTGTAGCCTGAGTCCAATAAAGTGACTAAATCCTGATTCTGCTCTTTGCTCAGAACTTATTGAGAGGTTGAAAGTTGCAAGAAGCCCTAGATCTCCTGGGGAAGGTGATCAGACAGCTGCCAGGTGCTGTGGGGTGTGTGCTCTTCATGAGGGCAGCATCACGCCACCTGCAGCTTGGCTCTGATGGGGGACCTGTGCACAAACCAAGGAACAGGATGGTGATGGAGGCCCCGTGACAACATGTACTTCACAGCATGCCTGAAGAGTCCTGTTTAGCCACAGGTTAGCCTCTCTGCTCACTCCACCCGCGTGGCGACCTGGAATTGTAGGTCTGTACAGGGAAGCTCCAAGAGTTACAACCCCTGCACTTAAGCCAGTTGTCTTTTTGTCTGACCCTCTAGGTCTACACTTCAGCACGTTGGGGCTATAATTAGAGGTTCCTAGACCAGTGGTAGTAACTGGTTTCATTAGAAACCTACCAAATGTCAACCATCCCAAGAAAAATTTCTGCTCACTGCTTGTGCTATACTCCACACCTTGTATAGCTTTATCTTCTTGAATGCAACAACTTGTTTATTGGCTTTCCTTCTCTATAAGTGGTGAGTTCACTGAAGACAGGGACAGTGCAATATTCCTCTTTGTGTAACCTCAACACATGGCAGGGCACGTAACACACACAGCCAGGCATGGTGCACAAAGCGTTTTGTGGGATGAATGAATGAATGAAGATTAAATGATTTACTTCCTCTTGAACACTTCAGTCTCCAAAGAGCAAATGAAACCTTAGAGAATCAGGTTGAACTCACTGCAGAGGAAAGATCAGTGCAGAGTCTGAAAAGAGATGTGTAGTGACAGGGCTGTGGAGTCAAAGACACATCAGCTCAAATTTCCCACCACCACTAGCGATGTGACCCGGCACTATTTACATAACTTCTCTGTGTCTCATTTTACTGATCTATAAAAATACCTATCTTACAAAATTACTTGAGGTCTTAGATAATATTAACAAAAAACCTTGACCGTATCTGGCATGTAGAAGGCATATAATGTGTAAAGGCTATTATTTACAAGATGCTTCAGGCCAGTGGAGGAAAAATATATCAAGGGAAACATGTTCTGTGTCTGAGTCTCCATAGTCCAGTGGCACAGTTATTCCTTTGGGACCATTACTGACCAAGACCAAATGGCCAGGCTCTAGAGCCAAAGGACAGTAAGCCACTAAATCACTTTTTTATGAGGAAGATTAAAGCCAAGTGTTGTGCAGAAAAAAAAAAAAAAAAAACAGCAATGGGCCTCACTACAAGAATTAAAGTGCAGTGTCTATGAATATTTGCAGCCTTCTCGGCCAGTGCTCCTTCCAATGTGTTTTGCAAATACTAAGGTCACCCCAAATTTAATGACTCAGGATTAAAGAGGCAAGCATTATATATATATATGTGTGTGTGTGTGTATATATATATACATATATATACACACACACACATATATATATATAAATCTGATATGACCCCAAATCAGCATCACATATGTATTAATTTGGTTATTTATGGAGTCATAGCTCCTACACTACAGATGAGCCTTAGCCCCAGGTAGGAGCAATACAAGAAAATATAAGCCAGATCTGTCTTCAAAAACCTTCCAATACTAGAAAAAAAAAAGATATACAATTTATAGCTCTTCAGTCTATAAAATGCAGTAGATTGATGGTGACTACACTGTTTTTCCTTCAGGTCTCAGCAGAAACATCACTTCCTCGGGGAAGCCTTCCTAATTCCTTACAACCTGCCAGACCAGTCTGGGACCTTCCTATTCCCACAAAGCCTAGATATCTTCTCCTCTGCATCCTGAACCATATTCTGCTTCTCCGGCGTCAATCCTTGCCACTTGACTGAAGATTCCATAAGGTTAACTTCCATGAGCCTGGAACACAAGAGCTGTTCAGTGAGTGCTGAGTAAGTATGAGATGACAGTCAGGACAGGCTAGTCAATGGACGCAGAGTGTCAAGCAGGACTGAGATGTCAGCACTGGAAAATGCTACAGGGAGTTGAAATCAGACCAGGAGGAAAGATAAAACTAAAATTATCCAGGACTTTGTTGGAAGCATTTGTTACGGGCAGCTTTAGAAGAATGGCAAGCAAAAGAAGAATGCATTTATTTGAGAAACCAAAGTGGAGGAAGTCAAAAAGGCAAGTGGAAACAGATTTTAAGAACACTCAGATTAACAGCTAGAAGGAATCCGGTGACGGAGGCAGCAGAAAGAAGGAAGGGGTTGAAAATGTACAAAAGAGCAACTGTTAAGATGTAGAAACGCAAGCCACACATAGGGAAAAATATATTTGTAACATATATATATATATACTAATAGATTTATATCCAGAATCCACAAAAAAATCCTCATATCAATTAATTTAAAAAATCATTGAAAAATTGGTAAAAGACTTGAACAGCATCATACAAGAGGGAATTCAAATGGCCAACAGGTATGAGAAAGGTGCTTACCACGCTGACGTTAAGGAAAGACTTTAAAACAATGAGCCACCATTACAACCCTACCGGAAAGGTGGAGAGAAGAACTATGAATGTAAATGTATTTGGGGGTCTGAGAGTCAGCAGTTAAGGTAGTTCAGGACTATCTTTCATTCAGCATGAGAGAAGCTGTCAGTGACATAAGTACTTAAGGTGATCTGTTAAGACTTGGAATAAGCATTCTGAGGAATGTGAGTGTGTGATCTTTGGAACAAGAATATAATCCCCGTGAAAGTTTTATGGATCTGGTTAAATTGTAGAGTCTAAATGTGTATCAGCAACAATCTATACAACAGTGTTATTTGCTGGGGCATCTGAGTGGTTCAGTCAGTTAAAGATCTGACTCTTGATTTTCACTCAGGTCAAGATCTTACAGTTCACAGGATCAAGGCCCCTCAGAGGGCTCCACACTGACAGTGCAGAGCCTGCTTGGGATCCTTTCTCTCCCTCTCTCTCTGCCCATGTCCTTAAGCTATTTAACTTCTCTCTCTCAATCTCTCTCTCTCAAAATAAACTTTAAAAACATAGTGTTATATTCCTTGCATCATTCAAAAACCCAAGTGCATATGGGCAGCTAGACCGATACCGGGTTGATGATTTGTAGGGTAGCTGTAGCAGATTGATAAAGGGACTGAAATGACTGATGAGAGAACGGCTGAACTGAGGAATCACAGTGAAGGCAGAAGGGGTAAAGATGCTGAGATGAGTAAGGAAATGGGAAGGGAAGAAGTGAGAAGGGATTTGATATGGATATCTCAGTGCGGTGGAAAAGCAGGGGTGGTGGAAGTTGGAGCTGAGGGAATACAGTATGAGACCGTAGAGGCCGGGCAGCTGCCCACAACACGCAGGGGTGGCTGAGTGCCAGGATGACTAATGGCAGTGGGGTTGCTCCCTGGACAAGGGTATCTTTGACTTCCATTGTAAAATAAGAACTCGAACCTCCCAGAGAATCCAAGGAGGAGTGTGGCTGGGGCTGGGCCAGCCAACTCTGACGGCGCTGGCACTCACTCCCCTAGGGATCCCTCAGTGACTCCTGCTGCCAAAGCCCTGACCTCTTCTCCCCTTCACAGCTCTGGGCCAAGCGAATATGCTTAATTTAATTATGTCTTAATTTACATCTATCTTAATTTAATTATATGTCAGTTCTGAAATATTAAGACTTTATTAAAGACTCAGTGAGACAAAGGGCAATTGATAGAATAACTTGAAAGCCAGATACTTTTTTTTTTTATTACATGTTTATTTGTTTTTTAGAGAGAGAGATAGAGAGAGAGAGACAGAGAGAGAGAGAATGGGGGAGGAGCAGAGAGAAAGGAAGACAGAGAATCCTAAGCAGGCTCCATGCTGTCAGTGCAGAGCCTGATGTGGGGCTCAAACTCCCGAACCATTAGATCATGACCTGAATCAAAATCAAGAGTGGGATGCTTAACCGACTGAGCCACCCAGGCACCACTCTTTCTGTTTTTAAATACGATTTACGCATGCAGCTTGGGGCCCCCTATCTTAAGATCTTCCTGTCTAGTTCCATGCTCTAAGCAGATCAGTTAGGATCTCTATACCTTAAACGTGATGACTGAATTGAGCATTTCATATCTACTTCTCAGGACTTGCAAGAATCAACTTCATGAGTTCACAATCATAGAAGCTTTATTGATATATAGGTGCTATGTCACTAGTCACATCTCATTAAAATAGCTCCATAAAGTATAATCTTTACTTTAAATTGTGATCTTGACTTTTACTTCCCGGAAGACATGGTAGGTAAGCTCTAATTTTACCAAACATAGATCAAGTAATAAAAACTCATTTTTGCTGCAATTTATACACTGTGCCCCAACTGCCAGCCTCAGGCCATCCATCCTTCCCAACTCCCAGTGGGGAAGCGACAAGAAGGCTCAAGCTGAAATGCTCCTACTGGAGACATAAGTCCTCCAGAAATGTGGCGGTAGCTCTGGTCACCATCACCATTGCCATCATTGTTAGTCAGAGCCTAGAGTTATAGCTAATGCATTTGAAAGACAAACCATAAATCCTGACGACAGTCAGATAGGGAAAGTGCTCAGACTCACTCACTCACACCCACAGTGGGACAAGGATACAGGGCTGCAGTGGGCAGCACTTTAAGAAGCTATAATTTTTAATGATTCCCCAGGTGTGCCAATGAGTATCTTAAATGGCTGAGTTAACAAAAATGAAGAATAGTAGCCTAATTTCATAGTCCTCAGAACTCAAAAGCCTAACTCATATGAAACATCAAAGCTTTTACCTATCTCAATATCCAGTTCATCTCTTTAAACTGGTATTTCAGTATGAGCTTGTGATTTCAAGTTTTCCCTTTCGACCTGGATGGCTTTGGAGAATCTGCCACTGGACACAGATGCAGTCAAGGCCAAGAATCACGAGCCACCACTTTCCTCCCTTTTTGAGTGGCAGATTTCATTGGAAAACATGCTAAAGGAGTGTACTTTTGACATACACCACTTCCTTGCTAAGAAATGTCTATTAAAAAAAAGGAAATACAAATTCCTTGAAACTTAGCAATTGAAAAGGTCTATTTGCAGTAGGCCATACACACACACACACACACACACACACACATAAATGTGCACACTCCAGTACACTGAATATTATCAGAAAATAATGATAATCATATCATTAACATATATAGATTCCCAACATGTATTGCTTAAAGCAGTACAAGATCCAGATAATTACTGATGTAAAGAACATGTTCCCCCATTCCTGAACCCATGATATGTAGTTTTAGTGCTGTCTTAACTTTCCTTGAAAGGGAGAGCCGATCACAGCATGTAAGACCATACCAGGCCCACTGAACACATGTACATGTCATATCTAAAATAAATAATTTCACTACTTGTCCATTCTCTACAAATTCTGTTCAGGCTCTTACACTCCATCACTCTAGATCATCACGATGCCACAGTCCTGTCCAGGGTGTGCCCAGAGCAGGCAGTCAGTAAATACTTGTGACATGAATAAAAACATGAACAACATTTCTTTATTCTTTATTTTGCTTCTGGAGGCTTCTAGCCTTGTCTTCTTCCCATTTAATCAGAATCTGTTTTTGTATAATCTTGCCTCCTGGCTCCCTGTTCTGAATTCAGTAGTCTTCCCTACCTCCCAAACTCCCTCCTGAATTTAGCCACTTCCTGACTTGCCTCTTTGGAATTTAGACCTAGGTTCCCTTACTTAGTTTCCAGATTAATGTATATTCCAAAAAAAAAGTTTTTTTTTTTTTACATACTCCTTCACCCTGCAGACATTGCCTTGCACCTAGCACCCAGCACCTAGAAGGATCCCATAACATGCAGGAGAGACATGGAGAGGAAAGAGACATAGCATAGGTGGAGCCAGATTTCATTTCTACAATTTTATTGGGTTTAAATGAGCCAAATGATACTGACAATATAGGACAGTGAATAAGAACGCAAAAAGCAGATTGTGGGGTTGGTTCTCACACAGATTAGATGAGTCTAGACTGGAAGCTGGCTCTGAGAGGAGCATGCTAGAGGTGTTAAAAAGAAGGACAAATAAGGACCCTTACACTTGCCAAATTTTTTTTTTACCAATGGCTCTCTACAAGAAAATCCTAAAAGAATAATCCATTCCTGTAATACTATAGAATATTCATTGAAATGGAAAACAAAATAATTATCCTCTTAATGGACAGAATATTTTTAATAGTTTACATCATCCACTCCTAAAGATATCATTTGTATTTTCTTGTGTAATAAAAATATCTATTTCAAATTGATATTTAGCATGGTATTGAAATGCAAAATATTATATGTATGCAGGCCATAAAACCTTTGAGAATAAAAATAATTATATAAAATTTATGGGGTGCCTGGGGTGGCTCAGTCAGTTAAGCATCTGACTCTTGACTTCAGCTCAGGTCATGATCTCACAGTTCGTGAGTTCAGGCCCCACATGGGGCTCTGTGCTGACACTGAGGAGCCTGCTTGGGATTCTCTCTCTCTCTCTCTCTCTCTCTGCCTCTATCCCCATCTCAAAATAAATAAACTTTAAAAAACAAATTTGTGATTTTTTTTCTTTGCTTATTACTTTTCACGTACATCAACTTGTTCAAATTCCAATTTGTAAACTTTCTACTCTTATTCCTAATTTGGAAACTATAAAATGCTGACAAAGAAAGCTTTTCTAAAAGAATTAAAATAAAATATCATAGTCTTTATGCAACATTTTTGGTGCAACTTTCCTAACGTGTGTATATTTCCTTCATGTGTTTTTAGACTTTTTTTACATCACATTAATAAGTCGGCACCCAATTTGTGTTTCCCATTTTCATTCACTGCTGGGCATCAAGCACTTTTCTTTGTGGGTACCTAATTTTTTTTTAACTTACTTAAAAATGCAGCCTATTTTTTTATGAAAAAGATATTCCATAATTTGAGTGTCCCCTTTATTAGTGGATAGTTGTCTTATTTTCATGTTTTAAGAAATGTCAAAATGAACTACTTTTGGTATTCATTTATTGAGTTTAATAATTATTATGTTTTGAACTCATTATAAAAATATCTTCATTATACTGCTGCAAATATTAATCTTTTGCGTGACTTTTTCATTTCACACAGTTTTTAATCTTCATGTAATCATAGATGCCTTCTTTTGTGATTTCCTAATCTTAAAAAAAATAGAGCATTATCTTCCTGCAGAAACTGACAACTTAAGGTTTTCTGTGCATCTTTCCCTAAGTTTCTAATCATTACTGCAATACTAATTATTAAGTGATCCTCTTCACCTTCATCTTTCTCTAATGCTTCTTTTATTACTTACAAAATTCCAAAATATAAAGAAATACTTTTAGAAAACTTGTCCTGTCTTAGAGCCCTATTTTTATGCCCAAACCAGAAAAGTCTGTGTTTCAATTAATTTCTTTTTATGTTTTATTTATTTGTTTTATGTCTATACTAGCTTAAGTAGCATTTTAATTTTTATTTTATTACTCTTCAAGTGAACTTGCAAATAATTTTTTTGAATTTATAGAATGTCTTCTTTAAGGTTGTGATTTAAGTTCATTAAACATATGAATTAGATTGCAGAGGATTCATATTTTTATATACTTAATATTTGCAAAATAGAGTAATAACTAGCTCCTTTGTGTGCTAAAATCGTTATTCTTCATAAGGTTTGGTATGCTTCTGTTTATAAACCTTTACCATTTCTGTGAAGTTTATGACAATTATATACTTTATGTTCTTACAGTGTACTCTTTTCCATCATAATTTATATTTCACAATGGTTCCTATATTAAAGGAGCTTCAAAATCTGGCTAAGAAGAAAAGAAAGTACACATTTAAGGATCATATAAATGATTCAAAGGACCAAAAAACGCTCAGAGCACTCTCTGACCCCATCGCACACTCTCCGCCCCACCAGAAATGTTCCTTGCTAGCTGGCTGTGACTTCTCTAAGTCTTTTAAATTATTCATATGAAAAAGGTAATTTGCTGTTTTCTCCATTGGATGTCAAGTACTAAAAGTAGAGTAAACTCTAAAAATATTAATAAAGAGACTTATTTTAACTCAATAAGATAATTTTTCAAGCTTTTATTTATCCCATATAATATTTTATTTCATGATTTATTTTTAATTACTAGAACTATATATTTTGAAGCTGTTAATAATAGGTTAAAATTGACCATGATTTTTATTTTTTATAATTAGAAATTAAACTTTTTACTGGTCTGTCTTTGCTTTTCCATTTGAGTGGATAATCTTATTCCAATCCATACCTAAGTTTATTTAATTATGTTCCCCAGATAGAAATAAGTGATATATCAGTAGGATTATAATTTCATTTGTTGCTTCTCCTCTAATTTAATTTTGTTTATACATCTGTTCCAAAGGGTTCTTCTTGTCTATTTTGAATTACAATAATATAATTATGTTTTGGGTTATTATAACTTTTTTCATCTTTATTACATAGCCACTTCTATTTTAAAATATTTTTAATGTTTTATTTTTGAGAGAGAAAGAGAGAAAGGCAGAGAGAGACAGAGTGTGAGAGGGGGAGAGGCAGAGAGAGAGGGAGACACAGAATTCAAAGCAGGCTCCAGACTCTGAGCTGTCAGCACAGAGCTGGATACGGGGCTCAAACTCACAAACCCGCAGAACCATGACCTGAGCTGAAGTCGGACACTTGACCGCCGGAGCCACCCAGGCGCCCCCTCACAGCCACTTCTCAGGAGGGCTTCCCCTAATCCCTGCCAGTCCACCTACACACAGACACTACAGACCCCACCGCCCATACAAACTGGGGTCCGAATGGATGATCTAAACGTTGCTTCCCGTTAACAGCATCAGCTGGTTACAGCTACTACGGAACGGGAACAAAACTTGGCCAACGGAATCCTCCAATGAAAGGGAAGTGACTCTTTTTCTGATTATGGTTTTAAACATAACACCATCGTTCCTTAAAACTCGAATGTATGATTTCCTGATCAACATTCACGTTCAGAGTAGCACCTTTTTTTAGCTAAAAACAGACCGCCAAATTGACAACAAAGTACAGTGTTGCCTTTTAAATGAAGAGAAATGTGGCAAAAACAATAAAATAAAGCCTTTCTGCAACCACACAGTGTTCAATGGGTGTCGTATTTCTAAGAATAACTAACAAAAACCCTTCTTGTAATAAACCACATAGGAACATTTTCGTAAAAGTCTGTGACATAAAGGATGCAACAAGACTTAGCGTATTTCATGGAGGGATTTTCCTTCTCTGAATTACCACGGACTCCTAAATTCACCAAGCGTGTCTCTGAAATTATCTTGAATGTAGATCTTGTCTGTACATGAGAAAGTGTAGCGCTCAGATAAAATTCATTTAAGCTAAACCTTTCTGTGAAGGTGGGAAAAACCCTCAAGAGTTCAGCCCTTGTGACCCCACTTGTCCATCTGAGGACACTTACTCAGCAAAATGACAGGACATGCAGCCTCCCTGGGAGACAGACCTGCGTGGACGGTGGCTTTGAAGCCTGTGGTCAGGGGCTGTCCTTCTGGCCGGGCCACTGAAACACTGCCTGCGGCTCCATTTACTGCACATGAGGCCCGTGACGGGGCTTCGTGTGGGCACCTGTCACGTGAGGCCCATGCCCCACACAAGGCAGAGGCAGCGGAAGTAGCTACGGGGGATGAGGGAGGCTCCTTCCTTTGCAGAGCGTTCTGCGCTCATTTCACAAACCAGGCCAAACCAAACCAAAACACTAGTGCATAAAGCTGAAAACTGATAGACGAGCAAAACTGCTTTTCACAAACCCAAACCCACTTTATTAACAAGTGAGCAATGACCGAATCAAATACTTGCTGGGCTTTGTTAGCAGCTTAATGTTAGTATACAAACAGATTGCTTAGCGGTAAGAGACGAGCATGGGCTCCTCACGTTGGAGAAGCAAGGTCTTAGAAATACAGGGAAAGCATTTCACTCCTCATCCCCAAACTTCTCCTCATTCATTCATTCATCCGTCTGAAAAGTATTTCCTGGCAAACACCTACTCTATTCACAAGGATTCTGTGAGTGGTAGGGATACAGCGATGAGAAAACAGACAGTCCCCTGGGCACTTGGACTTCTCAGGGTCTAGGAGGTACATCCAACACAATAAATAAATATGTAGCTAATGTTATGAAAATGCCATGAAGGACAAAAATAAGGGTTGTCATCATTCGAGGAGATTTAGGTTAGAAAATGAGAGGCTTCTCTAGAAAAAGTGACATTATGCCAACTCCTAAAAACAAAGAATAGGGGAACCTACCCAGCTTACTGGGAAGAGTAGCGTGTGGGAAGGCTCAGGGTAGAAAGAGCATGGGACTTCTCAGGACAGAAAAAAGGCCAGTGTAGCTGCAGCAAAGCAGACAGAGGGACGTCAGGACAGCAGGATGTCAGGCTGGAGGGGAAGGCAGGGGTCAGACAGTCTCAGCTATAGACTGGGGCTGCTCATCTTAACTGGAGTGGGAAGGTGCTGGCAGAATTAGTACAAGGCCTGTCAAAATGCTACCTGAGCCATCCTTTGAAAGAACACCATGGCTGCCAAATGGAGAAGAGGCAGTCAAGCAATCTATTCAGCAGAAGACAGCAGTGGTCTAGCAAGGCGGCAGGGGTGGGGGTGGGGTGGCTTATCACAGGCTAGTGGTCATGGCAGTAGAGAAAAGCAAGTGCATTCAAGAGCTGTCTGGAAATCGAACCTAAAAGATTTGATGATGGAAAAGGAATGAGAGATTGTGNTCTCAGGTTTCTGCCCCAAGCATCTGGAAAAGAGAAGGTGCCAGAGGCAGAAAAGTGGCCACAGACACTGACATGGGTGACAGGGAGGGGATCGAGGGCTATTCTTTGGAATTCTCACGTTAGGGAAGCCAGGGAGGAAGTGGGCAAGTGGCTGCAAGGATTAAGAGCACTGAAGGAAGTCTGGGCCAGGGAAATGAACTTGGGAGTTCATGTAGAGAGCATGAGAAGAGAGGGCAGCGGATGAGAAGACACAGAGTAGGAGAGAAGGCTGCCTCTGGGACTCGTCCTTGCCATGGGAAAATGTGCAGACATCACATGTAGAGATGGTGTAAGGAGAGAAAATGAAAAAGAGCACTATGGAAGTTAATAAAATGAGGGATTCAAGGAAAACGGTTGAGTGCAGCAAATGAAGAATGAAAAGTCAATGTTAGACTTAGCAATAAGAAAGCCATTTGCAAGAGCCATTTCAGTGGAATATCAGGAGTGAAACCACATCATGTGGGTTGAACAGTAAACTGGAAGAAAGTGAAGATCGGTGTCAAAATACACAGAGATAGGTTTTTAGAAGAATATCTTAAACATATTCTTACAATGTAGAACATAGGATTTTGTGCTTTTTAATGGTAGATAAAAAGGCATATTTATACATTATGAGGAATGATACAGTAGAAAGGGAGAGAATTTAAGAGAAAAAAAGCCCATCTAAGAAACCTGAAGCGATGAGATCAAGAGTAGACAAGCCACCCTTGGAAAGGTGGGCTCGGAGGTAGAAAGGGGGAAATATAGTGAGTGACGATGGGGAGATGGGGGATTTGGTGGCTTCTGTTTTCTCACTTGGTAAAATTTGCAGTGTGTGAAGGTGGAGGGTAGGGGGTGGAAGGATGAGACAAAAAAGCCTAGAAGGCTTGAAGAAGGTGGACACTGTGTAGAAGTCACTGCAGTTTGGGAATTCACGGAACAAAACGAACGCTGTGGTAATATCTGTGATAGTACGTTTATACCAGCACCACTATATTCAATTTCCTGCACCCCCTCTACTTCCTCTTGAGGTTAACAGCATGTATACCTATCCTGGCACTTGGACATGAATGCTTGAGGTCATCCTGGCCCTCCCTCTGCACATTTCCTTCAACTTCTCATCAACCCTACACATTCAAGCTCCAAACTTCCTGGTCCCATGGCCGTTGAACTTGTTGAGGCCCTCACGGCTGCCAGACACAACTGCAGTGACTTTCAGCTTTCCATCCGCCAGGCTCTCTTCTCTCTTGACACGTTTCCCCAACTCCACTACTTCATCTGCCATGCTCCCTAGAGCTCATCGCCCAACACTGGCTTATTTCTATATCCCTTTGCCTCCTTTGTTTTCTCCTGGAATCCCCTTTCTCCTTCTGGGCAAACTTAATTGACTCCCTCATTTCCAGGCCTACTTCTATGTGTCCAGCTCCTCATTAGACCGTGGGCTCCTCCAAACAAACAAACAAACAAACAAGATTGAATGCTTACTTCTGGGTCACCAGCGTCTAGCAGACAGGATCAGCTACAAAACTGGCAGCGCCCAGTGCAAAATGAAAATGAGGGCTTCTTGTTAAAAAATTATTCAGAGGGGCGCCTGGGGGGCTCAGTCAGTTGAGCGTCCGACTTCGGCTCAGGTCATGATCTCCTGGTTCGTGAGTTCGAGCCCCGCATTGGGCTCACTGCTGTCAGCCTGTCAGTGCTGAGCCTGCTTCAGGTCCTCTGCCCCACTCTCTCTGCCCCTCCACTGCTTGCGCTCTTCCACCCCTCTCCCCCCCAAAATTATTAAGAATCTCAAAATGGCAATGGCAGGGCATCAAAGTAAGTGCGGGGCCCTGGGCAGCCACACAGCCATGAAGCCAGCCCTGCAAGCAAAGTACCTGAAACATCTCGTGTTCAAGGAATCACTGATGCATAAATGCAGAATTTAATGAGAGCTAAATGCATTTAGTTATAACTCCTCATCCAGTAAGGCTATATTAAGATAAATAGAGCCATAGATTTGATCTGTGATACAAACCAGCTGTCTGATCTTGGGTAACGCTTTTGATCTTTACTTTCCTAATTTCTAAAATGAGAAGATTGCATTAGACAGATTCTCACCCATACTTATAAAAGTGTAGAATCCATAAATGTGCTCAGGCCTAACTCATTTGACCAGCTCTCTTCCTAGCAAAGAAAAAGAAGAAGAAAACGGAGGAGGAGGAGGGAGAGGAGGAGACAAGAAGAGGAAGAAGATACTAACAAATTTCAGCATACCCAGGTGATCCTCTTTATTTATAAACTCAGTATCTATTAGGAACTTTAAGGGTCCCATTTGAACAACATGAGAATTTTAAATGAATATTATAGAAAATGAGTATAATTATGAACTTGGAACTGAACAAGAAGGTTCAAAAACTGAGGCTCAACCAGAAGTAAACTCACACTTATATGGTCAATTAATGTACGACAACGGAGACAAGATTGTACGATAGGGAAAAGACAGTCCCCTGGACAGTTACAAGTAAAAGATTGAAACTGAGCCACTTTCTTACCATACACAAACAAACCCAAAATAGATTAGACTTAAATGGAGACCTGAAACCATAAAACCCCTATAAGAAAATATACACAGTAACCTCTTTGACATAAGCCTTTTCTAGATATGTCTCTTCAGGCAGAGAAAACAAAAGCAAAAATAAACTATTGGGATTACATCAAAATAAGAAACTTTTGCATAGTGAAGGAAACCATCAACAAAACAACAAAGCAACCCTACTCAATGGGAGGAGGACTTTTTTTTAATGTTTTTATTTATTTTTGAGACAGAGAGAAAGAAGGGGATGGGGAAGGGCAGAAAGAAAGGGAGACAGGAACTGTCAGGCTCTCTGACAGCAGAGAGCCCAATGTGGGGCTCAAACTCAGGAGCTGTGAGATCATGAACTGAGCCAAAGTCAGACGCTCAGCCAACTGAGCCACCCAGGTGACCCAGGAGAAGATATTTTAAATGATACATCCGATAAGGGGTTAATTCCAAAATGTATAAAGAACTTTTACAACTCAATACCAAACAAACAAACAAAACCAAATAATCTGATTAAAAAAATGGGCAGAGGACCTGAATAGATATTTTTCAAAGAAGACATACAGATGGCCAAAAGACACGTGAAAAGATGCCCGACATTACTAATCATCAAGGAAATGCAAATCAAAACAAAGACATATCACTTTACACCTGT
Source organism: Crocuta crocuta (assembly GCF_008692635.1). Taxonomy (NCBI): domain Eukaryota; kingdom Metazoa; phylum Chordata; class Mammalia; order Carnivora; family Hyaenidae; genus Crocuta; species Crocuta crocuta. Next base: position 4,722,244 of record NW_027527932.1, read on the forward strand.
CAGAATAGCCAGAATCAAAAAGCGAAGAAATAACACGTGGTGGTGAGGATGTAGAGAAAAAGGAACCCTCACACACTGTTGGTGGGAAAGCAAATTGGTGCAGCCACTGTGGAAAACACTATGGAGGTTTCCCCAAATATGAAAAATGGAACTATATGATCCAGTAATTCCACTCCTGAGTATTTACCCTAAACATTAATTCTAAAAGACATATGCACCCCTTTGTTTATTGCAGTGTTGCTTACAGTAGCCAAGATATGGAAGAAACCTAAGTATCCACTGACAGATGAATGATATGGTATATATGTACAATGGAATATTACCCACCACAAAAAAGAATGAGATCTTGCCCTATGCAACGACATGGGTAGACCTGGAGGGTATTATTCTAGGGGAAACAAGTCAGACAGAGAAAGGCAAATGCCATATGATTTCATTTATATGTGGAATATAAAAAATAAAAGGCAGAAACAAACCCATAAATACTGATGGTTGCAGAGGGGAAGGGAGTGAGGGGATGCGCAAATGAGTGAAGGGGAGACGGGGATACAGGCCTCTGGTTATGGAACGAATAAGTCATGAGGATGAAAGACACCACACAGGGAATATAGTCAATGGTATTATAATGGCATTGTGTGGTGACAGATGGCGGCTACACCTGAGGTGAGCACAGCATAACACAGAGTTGTCAAATCTCTATGTTATACACCAGAAACAACGTAACATAACGTGTCAACTAAATTTCAGTTAAAGACAAACAAAACAATGAAGCTCGGGTAGACAAAAGGGAAGGCGGAGACAGGATTTAATTCAGGCAATATTCTGTTTTCTGAGTGCCTGTGATGAGCTTCACAGGGTTCCAGACCCTGTAAATTCAATGACAAACAATCGCAGGTCCCGAACTCAAGAAGTCTGTAATCTGTATGTCTGCACATCTGAACGGACATGATTTCCCTTCCCAGGCCTGGAACTGGTGGGGGTGAAAATGGGTGTTATGCGTATGCCCACGTGATAATAAGAAGCAGTGCAGAGCTGGGGTTCACAGCCTGGACGCCAGTACAAGTGCTTAGGTTAAGGGCTGAGACTCTGGAAATCAAATGGCCACTCCCTGTCCTGGACAAGCTGCATATTAACCAGAAGCCTCAGTTGCTGAGGTGATAAATGTCTATACCTTCCTCTGGGAACTGGTGTAAACACTGAGGAGAAAAGACTACAAATGTACATTGCACCAAACAAGTGCCAGTTTATGTTTTTCCTGTATCCACTAGGCACAGGCAAATTAATAACCATAGGGACATATTTGAAAAATTCACTCAGTATACTCCTGAGATCTACCTTGCACATGATGCATGGTCTAAGTAGGCCTGTGCTCAATAATTACACCAGTCTCTGTTCTTTTGGCTTTGTGGCTTAATTTCATAATGTTCTATTCTATTTTATATAGGGCTAGATGTCATTTTTAAAAATTAGGAAAAAAGTTTTCTTGAACTCTTTTCAATATATTTTGAGGAAACTATGACCCTCAAAAGTATCCTCAATTTCCCCAATGAATCTTTCTCATCAATATCGGTTTATTCCCGCATAAAATAAAAAGAAGCCATTCATGAAAATTTGACTAAAGTGGTAATAACAGTATAAACAAATTTTAAAAACTTAAAAATATTTCTTATCTTCCAATTTTTGTTTATTCCCACCCCCTCACAAAAAAACTTTTATAAGTAAAAAGAAAAAACTTACTGGCTCTAATAAAATAATATCCTCTTCCTCCTTGGTATTTGATTCAGGAAAAAATATACCTGTAATTGTACTAATGCTAACAGGTAGCATCAGACATCTTTTAGCAGAAAGTTCTCTTAGGACATACATGATTTTAGAAATACTAAAGAAAGTTCATAAAGATTAATATTTCTAAATATTTAGGGATCCAAAAAATGAAAAAAAGATATTAGCCGTGTTAATATTCTAAAGAGTTCCACATTTTCAATAAAAGAGGTAAGAATGTAAACACTTTTCACCATCTATAAGGGACATGCATACTGCTGAAAAATATGTTTTCCTAACAATCACACTTAAACTCATAATATACTCTGGTTGTGGTTATTCTTATGAAAATAAGAGACGGACAGGTTGAAAATGTGAGTTGATGATTATTAGCTTGTTTTTTTAAAATCAAAAACATCTTTACAAAGCTATTTTAATAAACTCCAAAGGATTCTGTAATTATTTTGTTCCACTATTTTATACTGATAAACAGTATTTAATTTTGTTACAGCAAATATGGTTTGAGGTAAGAAACAGATTAGCGGGTGGGGAGATTAACCATTTTATTATAATGGAATCTGGCAGGAGAAGTCTTGTGACTGAATAGGAGAAAATCCATTATAGTCACTTGACTTCAAAAGGAATCTTGATGTGATTGAAGTTCAAATTCAATCTACAAAGATTTTAAAAGGTAGAGGAAAGGCATTTTATTTTTAAACATATGATGCTATTGTGACAACTTACAAATCCTTAGTACACTCTAGTTTCCCTGATGAACATCCGTGGGCAGACGGCCCTTCTATAGCAATTGGACACCAAAGGAAGGTATTTATTTTCTCTCCTCTGGATGCAGATTTGCAAATGTACAAGTCTAACTTTCTCTAACACCAAACTGAAAATTCAAGTTTTCAATCACTTGAAAAACTTCTTGTCCTTTCTTGATATTCTGAAGATATTAATTGCAATAACTGTAGAATATCTCTAATTTCTTACTCCAGTAAATATGCTACATCCAACCCTGAAGATGAGATAATGGACTCAAAGATCTCTGAACACAGACACATGGAATTTCCTTTAAATGCTTAACTGGCATAGCACATTCAAAGTTCCCATCATGTTCAATTCCCTTACAAATTAGCGATGGTTCATGATGAAACAGGCTGTAGATAGTTCACACTCATACATTTAATTTAGGTAGTCAAATGCTTTTCCAGGAACTGTGTTCACATGGCTGCCTCCTGTAAGTTATTCAGACTCTTCCTATTTCTCCTTTCTTCCACCTTTAATTGTATCCCAGCAGGAAATAACAGCACATTTCTCAGTCTCCATTTCTTCAATTTCTCCATTAAGGAGACTTCATATATCTATATTTCCATAAACGGTATTCTTTTCTCCAAACATGGAAATATTTTTAGCCCAAAAAGAATTTCAAAATCACAGCAAACATTAAGACAAGGCGATTTTGCTCTACTCAAAGCTGGGGTGCTTTCTGAAATGATTTGATGTAGTCTCACAGATCAACCAAAAATATGTACTAATTCCCTAAGGTGCAAGTTGCTCTTGGCTAAAGCAGAACATTTACGTTGGGTGTGAAGTTACTAGGAGTATAACTCCATGCGAGCACAGATTTGCCTGTCTTGTTCACTGCTGTATCCTCAGTACAGAGAGGTTTGATGGCCCAAAGTAACTATTCAATGAACATTGTTGAATATGCAAGTAAATAAAATTAACTGAAAAAAATCTTAACAAAAAGCATAAACAAACTGTGAGTTTTACTTTATGTCTAGTAGACTTGCCAACCAAGTAGAGCAGCTAGAAAGAGAGGACTGTGCTTTGAAGGATATATTACACAGAGAATTATGGGAACATGGAAATTAAAGTGCATCTCCCTTACGCTCTACTCCAATATGGCAGCTTCTCCAGAGCCTACAGCTTCTGGGTCTGTAGGCAGTGAGGAAAGCCTTCGGCTGTTCTAAGGTCTATGGACGTGGCAAGAACAATACCTCATCCCCATTCTCAAGCAGAGACCGACATTAAGAAGCATGGATTTGGCCCACAGAGACCTGTAGAGCCCTGGGGGAAGAGTGAAATCAGCTCCCCACATGAGGGTCACATCACCCTGGCCTTCCTAAGAAGAAGTAGTTGCTGAATCAGTGAGCTGAGTGCCCCCAACCACTGAAGCAGTGAGATTTCAAGGAGACTGGGATGTGAGAAACAGGAAAGGTCCTTCCAGGAAGGAGAGAATGGCCAACATGCTTCAACATTTTCTTAATTTATGGAAAACCAATACTCAGGATATCTGGACAATGAGCAGACAAAGAAAATGAGCATAACCACACACACAACCACACACACACACACCCATTCAAGGGGGTCTAGTGGCCAAAACAGGAATATATACCCAGTGAAATAGAGTTCTTGGAAAAGACACAAAACTTTAATAAAAAACAATGAACACTAAAAGGATTCAATAGCACCACAAAGATGTACTTCAGCTAATAAAGATGATTTTCTAATTAGACATCTAGAAGATGAATATAAGGAAAGTATGGTTGTTTGAGACCCAAATTAGGACCCAAAGATCAATTGAAAAGAAATCACAAAGGTTAATTTAAAAAAATTACTAATACACATAAACACACATACAATTTATGTACATATACACATATCACACATGCACAAAAAGAGACTTAGAGAACAGACACAGAAGATTTAACATAAAAAAAAGTTCCAGAAGGAGAAAAATAAACAGTTGGAAGAATCACAGTAATTAAACAAATAATGGAAATACAATTTTCAAGTCTAAGAGTGAAAAGAAAACAAGAGAAAAGAGATCAGACAAATTCTGGTGAAAATTTCTTAAACTTCATCTTAAAATGTTCCAGGCAGAAAGAATAAGCTGCCTACAAAGGGGATAAAATAAAAGTGTCATGCGACACTATTTTCAACTATAGACTCTAGAAGTCAGTGGAATATCATTTACTATCTACTAAAAGGAAAGAATGAAATTCAAAATCTTATACCATTTATTTGTCAAAGTAAAAGAAAGACACTGGAGAACAGCAAAATTCAGGTAGTACACCACCTATGCTCTTTACAGGAAAAATACACTACTTACATCAATTTAAGTGAATAACAAATGAAAGAGTACAGATATGTGTAAAGATGGGGTAATAGAAAGAGGAAAGCAGCCTCTGACATCTGGTAGCTCAGAGCCAGGTCTTGGCGTTCTCCATTTGAACATAAACAATCTTACACCACCAGCATCAGACAAGGCCCCTCTCCCTGAAGGTCATGTCAAAAAACAAGGTTACTCTGTAATCTTTTTTAACTCAGAACAAAATATGAATACTGTCCAAACCAGAAAATAGCAGACATATTCCTTTCCTAGCTCATAGCAATGATGGGTGCTACTTTACCACCTACGGCCACAGCCTCATTCACATCCACCCTCCTTGGGGATAAGAGTTATTAAGATGCCCAGTCATAGAACTATACCTGCTCCTTGAGTTTCCCATCTATTTCTTTTTTTTTTTTTTTTAATGTTTTATTTATTTCTAGGAGNACCATCTATTTCTTTTTGTTTTTTTTTAATGTTTTATTTATTTCTAGGAGAGAGAGAGACAGCACAAGCAGGGGAGGGTCAGAGAGAGAGGGAGACACAGACTGACACAGGCTCCAGGCTCCGAGCTGGCAGTCAGCACAGAGCCCGACGCGGGGCTCGAACCCACGAACCGCGAGATCATGACCTAAGCGAAAGTCGGACACTTAACCGACTAAGCCACCCAGGCGCCCCTCCCATCTATCTCTTTAAACCATCTCCCAAATCCCTAAACCTAAACCCAAATTCTGTAAATTCCTTCTAACATCTTCTAAGGCTCCCCATGGTTTCTGATGGTATTGGCTGCCTTATCATCACAAATAAATTCAACTTGCTCAACTATGGGTGTATTCCTTGTGGTCTTCAGTGGAAGGACACTGATATTGAGTATAAAGGGAAGAGGAAACAGTGGTGAGCAATGGACTTTGCCCTTTACGAAAATAGGTAAAGATAAGCTGACTGAAAATTTGTCAAAAAAATAAAAATAAAAAAAAGAAAGGAAAGAGGGGAAAAAAGCTTAATAAAAAACCTTGAAATGGAAAAGATGAAGAGATACACCGCAAGGGAAAGTCTAATATAGGGTAGAATTAAGAGTGCCCAACTATTTGAGTAAACTCTAGCATTGCTGAGGGTAGGAACACTGGTGTGCACTGAGGTAGAGAAAACTAGAAAAGTAAAAGCAATTCAAGTGATCTCACGAAGAGGGCAGGTAGAGGAAAAGGATAACCTTGTAATAAACATATTTTCATTTATTCAACAACTATGTATTGATTGCCTTATTGTATCCAAGTTATTTTTTCCAAGCACTTCAGATACAACAGTAAATCAAGCCATACAGTTTTTGGCCTCGTGAAGCTTTGATTATATTGGGGAAAGATGGTAAATCAAAGACATACATGATGCGTTTTCGTATAGAAAAGGTTCCTGAAGAAAAATAAAACTGGCTAAGGAACCGAAACACGAGAGGAGATGCTCTTGTAAATACTCTGTTGAAGCGACAAGCAAGCAGAGACCTGAACAGAGTCGGGGGCACCCCACACGCCCTGGGCGGCTCAGCAAGGCAGAAGGAAAAGTGAGAGCGGATGCTCCGAATTGAGAGTATCCTTGCTGTGCTTTATAACAGCGCGAAGCCCGGTGAGGCTGGAGCACAGCGTGATGGGGAAAAGCTGTAAGACGAGAGGAAGCCAGGGATCGGGCCCGGCAGGATTTGGGATTTTGAACAAATGGAATACAATCAGCAAAACAAGAAGGCATACAATCAGCAGCTACATTGACTGGAACCTGTTCCAGGCTGTTTTCTCACCTTCTCTTCTACCATCCTTAGAACACGGACTCTTCCTGGTCTTTACTCTCCGTTGCCTCACAGTGCTAATCGGGCTGCTGCGGCTCCTGGGATCATGTCCCCACACAAGAGGTCAGCAGGACAAACAGGAATGAAGGCCGGAGCGTAAAAGCTTTTTCTCCAGAAGATCTGTTTTTGTTTTTGGGTTTTTTTTTTTTTTTGGTTTTGTTTTGTTTCGTTTTGTGTAATCATAAAAGGATTCTTCTGAGGACTCATCAATTAGACTACGCCATAGGCCTGATTTAGAGGAAACGCTGGCCAAAGGAGATGGGATGTTAATGACGCCAGTTACCTCAGGGGTAACACTAACAGTCTCAAGGAATGGGAGAGGCCACTCTTTTCCAGATTAAGGTACAAATTGGAGTTCTATTAGCAAGATAAAAAGTTAGGAGGAGGAATGGCTGTTGAGTAAGCAACCAAAAAAATCTGCCACCAAAACCCACAGCATCTACAAATTCAAGGAAGGAAATTCATGTGTCATATCAGATCTTTCAAATGTTAAGGAAGCATTTTAAATAAAT
>NW_027527932.1:4730681-4731317 GCF_008692635.1 Crocuta crocuta
TACAAAGGGGATAAAATAAAAGTGTCATGCGACACTATTTTCAACTATAGACTCTAGAAGTCAGTGGAATATCATTTACTATCTACTAAAAGGAAAGAATGAAATTCAAAATCTTATACCATTTATTTGTCAAAGTAAAAGAAAGACACTGGAGAACAGCAAAATTCAGGTAGTACACCACCTATGCTCTTTACAGGAAAAATACACTACTTACATCAATTTAAGTGAATAACAAATGAAAGAGTACAGATATGTGTAAAGATGGGGTAATAGAAAGAGGAAAGCAGCCTCTGACATCTGGTAGCTCAGAGCCAGGTCTTGGCGTTCTCCATTTGAACATAAACAATCTTACACCACCAGCATCAGACAAGGCCCCTCTCCCTGAAGGTCATGTCAAAAAACAAGGTTACTCTGTAATCTTTTTTAACTCAGAACAAAATATGAATACTGTCCAAACCAGAAAATAGCAGACGTATTCCTTTCCTAGCTCATAGCAATGATGGGTGCTACTTTACCACCTACGGCCACAGCCTCATTCACATCCACCCTCCTTGGGGATAAGAGTTATTAAGATGCCCAGTCATAGAACTATACCTGCTCCTTGAGTTTCCCATCTATTTCTTTTTTTTTTTTTTT
>NW_027527932.1:4731339-4733232 GCF_008692635.1 Crocuta crocuta
AGAGACAGCACAAGCAGGGGAGGGTCAGAGAGAGAGGGAGACACAGACTGACACAGGCTCCAGGCTCCGAGCTGGCAGTCAGCACAGAGCCCGACGCGGGGCTCGAACCCACGAACCGCGAGATCATGACCTAAGCGAAAGTCGGACGCTTAACCGACTAAGCCACCCAGGCGCCCCTCCCATCTATCTCTTTAAACCATCTCCCAAATCCCTAAACCTAAACCCAAATTCTGTAAATTCCTTCTAACATCTTCTAAGGCTCCCCATGGTTTCTGATGGTATTGGCTGCCTTATCATCACAAATAAATTCAACTTGCTCAACTATGGGTGTATTCCTTGTGGTCTTCAGTGGAAGGACACTGATATTGAGTATAAAGGGAAGAGGAAACAGTGGTGAGCAATGGACTTTGCCCTTTACGAAAATAGGTAAAGATAAGCTGACTGAAAATTTGTCAAAAAAATAAAAATAAAAAAAAGAAAGGAAAGAGGGGAAAAAAGCTTAATAAAAAACCTTGAAATGGAAAAGATGAAGAGATACACCGCAAGGGAAAGTCTAATATAGGGTAGAATTAAGAGTGCCCAACTATTTGAGTAAACTCTAGCATTGCTGAGGGTAGGAACACTGGTGTGCACTGAGGTAGAGAAAACTAGAAAAGTAAAAGCAATTCAAGTGATCTCACGAAGAGGGCAGGTAGAGGAAAAGGATAACCTTGTAATAAACATATTTTCATTTATTCAACAACTATGTATTGATTGCCTTATTGTATCCAAGTTATTTTTTCCAAGCACTTCAGATACAACAATAAATCAAGCCATACAGTTTTTGGCCTCGTGAAGCTTTGATTATATTGGGGAAAGATGGTAAATCAAAGACATACATGATGCGTTTTCGTATAGAAAAGGTTCCTGAAGAAAAATAAAACTGGCTAAGGAACCGAAACACGAGAGGAGATGCTCTTGTAAATACTCTGTTGAAGCGACAAGCAAGCAGAGACCTGAACAGAGTCGGGGGCACCCCACACGCCCTGGGCGGCTCAGCAAGGCAGAAGGAAAAGTGAGAGCGGATGCTCCGAATTGAGAGTATCCTTGCTGTGCTTTATAACAGCGCGAAGCCCGGTGAGGCTGGAGCACAGCGTGATGGGGAAAAGCTGTAAGACGAGAGGAAGCCAGGGATCGGGCCCGGCAGGATTTGGGATTTTGAACAAATGGAATACAATCAGCAAAACAAGAAGGCATACAATCAGCAGCTACATTGACTGGAACCTGTTCCAGGCTGTTTTCTCACCTTCTCTTCTACCATCCTTAGAACACGGACTCTTCCTGGTCTTTACTCTCCGTTGCCTCACAGTGCTAATCGGGCTGCTGCGGCTCCTGGGATCATGTCCCCACACAAGAGGTCAGCAGGACAAACAGGAATGAAGGCCGGAGCGTAAAAGCTTTTTCTCCAGAAGATCTGTTTTTGTTTTTGGGTTTTTTTTTTTTTTTTTGGTTTTGTTTTGTTTCGTTTTGTGTAATCATAAAAGGATTCTTCTGAGGACTCATCAATTAGACTACGCCATAGGCCTGATTTAGAGGAAACGCTGGCCAAAGGAGATGGGATGTTAATGACGCCAGTTACCTCAGGGGTAACACTAACAGTCTCAAGGAATGGGAGAGGCCACTCTTTTCCAGATTAAGGTACAAATTGGAGTTCTATTAGCAAGATAAAAAGTTAGGAGGAGGAATGGCTGTTGAGTAAGCAACCAAAAAAATCTGCCACCAAAACCCACAGCATCTACAAATTCAAGGAAGGAAATTCATGTGTCATATCAGATCTTTCAAATGTTAAGGAAGCATTTTAAATAAATTAATTAATTAAATAAATAAATAAATAAATAAATTAGCGTTTAATCC
>NW_027527932.1:4733995-4741045 GCF_008692635.1 Crocuta crocuta
TTTTTTTTTTTTTTGGTTTTGTTTTGTTTCGTTTTGTGTAATCATAAAAGGATTCTTCTGAGGACTCATCAATTAGACTACGCCATAGGCCTGATTTAGAGGAAACGCTGGCCAAAGGAGATGGGATGTTAATGACGCCAGTTACCTCAGGGGTAACACTAACAGTCTCAAGGAATGGGAGAGGCCACTCTTTTCCAGATTAAGGTACAAATTGGAGTTCTATTAGCAAGATAAAAAGTTAGGAGGAGGAATGGCTGTTGAGTAAGCAACCAAAAAAATCTGCCACCAAAACCCACAGCATCTACAAATTCAAGGAAGGAAATTCATGTGTCATATCAGATCTTTCAAATGTTAAGGAAGCATTTTAAATAAATAAATAAATTAATTAATTAATTAAATAAATAAATTAGCGTTTAATCCTAATGTAACTACTGTGTAAAATGGGAGGTGAAGAAAATTAGGAAAAAACAAGAGAATGCATTATCATGAATTTTAACTCAATATTATCTTTATCTCATTTGAAATCAGAGATCTGAAAGCAAGGGCCACTATTCCATATTTATTTCATATTGTCTTAGAGGTTCTAGTAGTGCAATAAATGCAATAAATCATGAAAACTGAATAATCTATACAAATATTTAGAAAAAAGAAAATATAAAATGGCTACTTTTTTCTGATAGGATCAGAAAATATAAGATATTCCAGTATAAAGTAACTGGTAGAATATGCAATTTGGTAAGATGATAGAATACAAGATAAATGTACCAAAATCAATAGCTTTTCTCCATTCACAATATGCACTTGGAAATGTACATCACATATATTTTATTGTCAACTGGTAAAAAAAAAAAATGGAGAAACACCATAAAATGTTAAGGAACACATTTAACAAGAAAGACAAGAATTCTATGGAAAAAAATTAAAGTCTTCTTGATGGGAACCAATGGAAAGATACAATTCTTTTCTTGGATGGATAGATTTAACCTCATGTACACTCTCTTTTTCTCTCTCTCCCTCCCTCTCTGTCACACACACACACACACACACACACACACACACACACAGATTTCTAATGCATAAATTTAATCCAGTTTCTATTAGAAATCAGAAGGCAAGANTCTCTCCCTCTCTGTCACACACACACACACACACAGATTTCTAATGCATAAATTTAATCCAGTTTCTATTAGAAATCAGAAGGCAAGATTTTTTTTTTTTTTTACTGGATAAAGGGATCTTAAATTTTATATGAAAGTATTTAAGAATGTCTTTTTTAAACCTGTGAAATAGAAGCATATGAATAATCCCCAGAGATATGTGTCAATATTCCTATTTTTATAGATCGCAATACTGAAACTCAGAAGCTGTCAGGCTGGCCAAGGTCACGTTGCTAGTCAGGGAACCAGGACTCAAACTCAAGTCAGCCTAATTCCAAAGCACAGAGTACTGTCTTGGCATCACAGAGAATTTACAATTATTAGGAAGATTGCCTGACATACCTATTAGCTTCACTAATGCATTTTTGTTGGATATTAAACCTTATAAAAATAAGAGTCAGTCTTACATTTTTAATTTACTCACGTAATTTATTATTTACCACCAAATCAATTTTATTATTTATTCTTTAAAATAAATTATAATAAAAGTAATTATTAAAATTATTTTTAATTTGTAAGTATCTATTTACTTATATGAGCCAAGAATCTACTATACTTCCCATGTCCATGTCCTAGACAAAGATATATTCCTCTAATACACATGTCCTGATTTGGTCTGCAAGGGCCTACAGTGTGATGCTATGGAGTTGAAGCATACAAAAAACAAATTCAAGGAATTAAATCATTCTTGTTGAAGCCTTCGCATCCTTTTCCTTCAAACCAACCCTGGCCTTGCTAGAACTCCTAAAGTCTGAGGAGGAAGAGAGGCCACATGGATTTCCAGGAAAGGGAAGTAATCCAAGGATCCATTTAAAAGTCCAGTCACAAGAAGCTGATGTAAATATTGGAACATCACCCAAAAGGGGGAAAGGTATGTGTTTGTGTATTTGCGGAACGCTAAAAGCTTTGAGTCCTCTCAAGAATACTAACTATGCAAGTCATAGATTTCTTGGACTCAATTTCTATAGGAAAATTTCAGAATAGAAAGACATGTCCATTCATGAACTCCGATTGAACAGAGTGCTTAATGTTCATAATGGTTCATTATGATATATTTTGTGCAATTCAAATAGAAATGCTGAATGGGAAAAGACAGTTTTTGTCAAAACTCTTCAAATACATTCACCTCAATAAATATTTTTGGAGTCTCTATTCGGAGCAAAAAACTGGACTATGTCTAATAAAAGCTGATTAAAATACTTCATTCTCTAGGAATTTACAATCTCATGTGTAGAACAGGAATATACACCTCAAGAAATAATGTGGTGGTAACAAAGCCACTTTATGGAAGCATAAATCAAGTGGAAAGATCTATCCTACTAAAAGGATTCCAGGCGAAACTATATAAACTAGGACTGGAAGTGGTTTTTTTTAAGTATCTTTTTTAAAATTTAATTTTAATTCCAGCATCATTAACATACAGTGTTGTATTAGTTGCAGGTGCACAGTATATAGATTCAACAACTCCATACATCAGCTGTGCCCCTCTTGACAAGTGCCCTCCTTGATCCCCACTGACTATTTCACCCATCCCCCACCTACCTCCTCTCTGGAAACCATCAGTTTGTTCTCTATAGTTAAGAGCCTGTTTTTTGGCTTATTTCCCTCTCTCACTTTCTCCCTCTCTCTCTCTCTCTTTGCCTTTGCTCACTTGTTTCTTAAATTCCACATATGAGAGAAATCATATAGTGTTTCTCTTTCTTTGATTTATTTTATTAGCATTATACTCTAGTTCTCTCCATGTCATTGTAAATGGCAATACTACATTCTTTTTTATGAATGAATAATATTCATATATATATATAACATGTATATATAATATGTATACTATATATATTATACATTGTATACACACACACACACACACACACACATCTTCTTTATCCACTCCTCTATCAATGAATGCTTGGGCTGCTTCCATATTTTGGCTACTGTAAATAATGCTACTATAAACATAGGGGTGTTGAACTGGAAGTCTTTGATAGGCCACTGACAGGTGAGGAAGGGAAGAAGAGAAAGAAGTCATTAAGTGAGAAAACCCACGGAGTCTACAAAATACGGGTGTGTCAAGGTGGGGCAGGCCAGCATGGAGCGCAAACAGCTGTGATGAGACGTGTGTGCTTCACAGAGGCCGTGGGCAGGGAGAGACGGGTAAAGGGAGGCAGAGGTAGCAAGAATAGAAGTGGCATGAAAGGAGTATGCAAAGAATCTGTACTTCCTCTTTAGGCTATAGAGATACACCAACAAAATTTTAATACGTCATGAAGGAATACTCCAGGAATTGTTTTGCCTGACTTACGGTGAAACTGCCTTTCATTCTTTCCTATTTGATGTTTTCTGAAAGGAGATCTGTATTTAGAAATATTCCATAATAAATTTTCTAAAAAGCAAAAAATAGTAGAAAACATATGTCCAAATATTTTTATTTTTATTCTAATCTATATTCTAAGTACAGATAAGGGCCACAGACTTGTTTTCTATTAGCTCCCCCATGAAAGCTCCTTATGTCTCAATCTTTTTTTCTTTTTTTTTTTTTTTAATGTTTTACTTATTTCTAGGAGAGAGAGAGAGAGACAGCGTGAGCAGGGGAGGGTCAGAGAAAGAGGGAGTCACAGACTGAAACAGGCTCCAGGCTCTGAGCTGGCAGTCAGCACAGAGCCCGACGCGGGGCTCGAACCCACGAACCACGAGATCATGACCTAAGCGAAAGTCGGACGCTTAACTGACTAAGCCACCCAGGCGCCCCTCTTTCCTTTTTTTGTTTGAAAGAGAGGGGCAGATGGAGAGAGAGAGAGAGAGAGAGAGAATTTCAAACAGGTTCATGGTCAGCCCAACACGGGGCTTGATTCCACAACCCTGGGATCATAACCTGAGTTGAAATCTAGAGTGGCTCATTCAACAGACCGTGCCACCCAGGCACCCCTACCTTGGGCCTCAATCTCGTACTGAAGTGAACTGGCTTCTCTCCAGGTAAGGACACAAGTCAGGCTCCTAATCCGCCCATCACTGACTGTCACTGGTACTTCCTCATGTTGGGATTGTTTCTGTAAATCAGAAACCAAGACTAGCTGGGCTACAGGTACTTGCTAGAGAATTCTGAACTGATTGGCACTGGGAACTTGCCAGGAATAGTAATATTTGAAAGTGATAGTTTAATAGGAATTTATTCGTTTAAATTATACAAGTCCTGTTATATTAAATTGGAATATAGAGGATTCCTAGACAGCATTATCTCTGGTCTACAGAGAATTCTATCATTGAAATACAGTGTAGTATTGTGCCTTCTACCATTGAGTGTGGAAATCAGAACTATTCACTTTAAAAATATTTCTGTACCTTCTTTTATATAAATAGGAAAGAAAAACACAGTCAAAGCTACTGGCCACTATGTTTCACTACTTCTTTATATTTGGCCTGCTAAGATAAATTTTATATTCCTTTACTTTCAAAGTAAGGTTTATATGCTTTTCTGTCAGAAACTAAATCCTGGACAATTTATTACAAAGGGAATAGTGTGCTGAATTTAGGAAGCTCAGAGACAAATTAATGGCCCAATGATAAGATCCTGTTGCATTCAGACATCTGGTATGATCACTTCCTTCCTATAAACCATCTCTGCACTATTTGAAAATTCAATTTGATTTACCAAACATTTACTGAGTATCTACCATATACCAAGCAGTAGGCTAGACATTTGGGATGCAGATAGAAATATCCTATTTGGCACTTTAAAAGATACGAAAGCTACCACAAGTCCAGTAAATGGAAGAATGTACATCATAAATAAATATGTCCACATGCATAATACACATTCAATTTTCTAGGAGAAAAGTGTCTAATTTAGCCTTGCTTTTCTCCGCCCGCCCCCCCCATACGAGTATAGAAAATTGAGTTGGTAAATCATGTAAAGCTCTATATAAAGAAAAGCCAATTACTTTTAGGTTTCCTGGTCCAGATATTTCTGCAGGGATGTGTGCTACCCTGGTCTATTGACTCCAGAGAAGGGACTGGACAGGGATGTAATCTAAAGGTCCTTAGGTGTCAAGGTGCATCCAAAATCCAGGAAATGATATCAAGAATGGGTGGTGGTGGGAGCACCTGGGTGGTTTAGTCGGTTAACCGTCCGACTTTCGCTTAGGTCATGATCTCGCGGTTCGTGGGTTCGAGCCCCGCGTCGGGCTCTGTGCTGACAGCCAGCTCAGAGCCTGGAGCCTGTTTCAGTCTGTGACTCCCTCTCTCTCTGACCCTCCCCTGCTCACGCTGTCTCTCTCTCTCCTAGAAATAAATAAAAAAAAATATTAAAAAAAAACAAATGGGTGGTGGGGTTAATAACAGCTGTGTGTCACCGAGAGCTCTGCGAGCCACACAGAGGGCAATTCATTGTAATGCAGAGCCCAGCCGGGGACAGCAGACAGACCCGAGCACAGGACAGAGCCCAGCACAGGGCTCGGGTAACCTCCAGTAACTCTGCTCCACATAATCAGCTCCCGCCTCCACTGGTCTCAGGTTCAGCCCCTTAAACTGTAATTCTCATTCTAGGAGCACCTTAAAAGGAATCCGAGCTCTTAATAATAACATATCCAAAAGCCATAATTTCCAAAAAGAAGCTAATAGTATCTTTCTTTCTTTGTTTAGATTTCAGGTTTTCAGTATTTGTTTATTCATTTATTTTTGGGAGCCCAGCTTTTTATTGAACAGGTTACGGAAGAGGTTTAGTCAAAAAAGACGAAAGCTGTGTTATCATCAGACTCCTCTGATTCTTCTTTCTTGGCTTCCATTTTCTTCTCCTCAGCGGGACGGGGCCAGCAGAGGTGGAGGGGGCAGGACCTCTCACTGGCCCAGCACCAGCGGCCGGGCGGGTCCACCAGCCCCTACACTGCAGGCGAGGCTCCCCATGTGGCCGCGGACGTTGGTCAGGGCCTTTGCAAACAAGCCTGACCAGTAGGGTTCACCACTTACACCAGCTCCTTTAACGAAGGCACTGACCTCATCCTCCGGGACCTCATCGTAGTTCAGGATGAGGGCCCAGGAGTAGAGGCGGGCAAGCTCCGAGAGGAGGAGGAGGTCATGGTGCGGTCAAGTGCAGGGAACAGGAGCGGCGTTAGTCACCGGACGGAGGGAGGGCCTCCCCGCAAAGCTGCCTTAGCTTCCTCGGAAGGACCGAGCGCCTTAGCCACAGCTGAGGAAAGCGACAGTGTCTTTTTAGGTGAGCACAATATACATTTGTGTATTCTCTTGATTTTTCTCCGTCATGAAATATACAACCTAGCAGAAGCAGTAGTTTGCCAAGACCTTCTAGCTGGCAACTTCAGATCAATGGCTTAGAAGGCACACATTCTCAGTTTTACAGTGACTTGTTCTTCTCCAGTGAATACCTGTATTTTGGGGGCTTTCGACTTGGTGAAGTCTGGGATATATCAAGGGAAAGATAAGAGGAAAGGTTTCATAATGAGTATTGAAGAGTCTTAGAATAGTGCTTTTTTTTAATCTTCCAGAAATAGTCATATACTTGAAATTATAGAGTCATTCTAGTATATTCCTGGACTAATACTTTAAAATACTGCTTTGCCAAAAAAAAAAAAATACTGCTTTGCCAGTTTTCACTACAAAGAATCTCAAAACTAAAGGTCAGTTTCCCCCTCCAACTTGCTCACAGATGTCTGTCTACACCACAGACCTGGGATGTCACTGAGGCCTCAATACCACACTTACCGAAGAATTCTGACTGGCTTATACGTAGGTAACTACAGGTGACATTTTCCAGTTTCAGAGTTGACTTTTACATTTCATTCATACCATGTTTCACCCCTTTCTTCCTTTTGAAATTCTACCCAGTGAGCATCACCACTATGGGTCTTGAAGCGCCTCGCACTCTGATGCTAAGTTCCTCAGG
>NW_027527932.1:4741273-4809458 GCF_008692635.1 Crocuta crocuta
CCAAGTCACAGGGATTACAATGACCAAAAAATAGCATCCAGGGTTCCACAGTTTTCTGAGCCAGCCAGCACGGGTGCCGCAGGGGCCCACCTGCCCCCTGCAGAGACACCCCCTCCCCCTCCCCACCCCGTTTGAGGGCTGCCTTTCCTAGGAGGAGCACATTCAGACGTACAGGAGGCAGGCGCGGTTCTGGGCTGTGTGCTCTCAAGGCCGAAGAAAGGAAAAGCTGAAGGAGTTCACAGTTCACTGAAGGGCAGGCAGGGAGGCCGGCTTTTCCGTGGACGAGAACAGTATTTTCAGACTCTAATTTTCACATATCACCGTCGTCATTCCTGCCACCTTGGCGTTGCCTGTTGTGTGATTTCCCTTTAAGTCAATCCATCGTGCAAACTACGGAAATGTATCCCCAAAGGAATCAAAGAGCTTCGTGGGCCTGTTATACTTACTTTCTAAAGGATGCCAGATACAGAACATTTAAAATAATGTGTTCGTGCAGGGATCACCAAAAACGTAAACTACTAGAAGTCACGGCTTGAAGTCACTTTCCAATCTATAACCACACTGGCACGTCTTAAGCATGAATACTGCCAGTTTATTGGCAAGCCAGTAAAGGCAAGCTTTCGGGATGCCGGGCTTTAGGGAGGTGTGCGATGAGTGCAGCTCTGCCCACTCCATCAGGGGTCTTGCAGCCTGCAGAGCCAGAAGCAGCCCGGCGGCTCCTCGCACAGGCTGTGCCCCGCGACTCTTCTGTCAGATCATCGGCCTGGGATTTGAACCTCTAGCAGGGGATTAGGTGTGTGTTCCCTGTAGCCCGAAATCCTCAAAACAGGACCCTGAGACCAAAAGGCAAGGAAAGTCAGACCTTGAAAGGAAAATGGTCTAATTACCTGTTTTCCAGGAGTCCATGAGAAATTTATTAACAATCAATTGGCCATTACAGAGAATGGACATAATGGTTAACAAGACGGAAGAAACGATCTGTGCACTAACACGGCTTTTAATGAAAGGACAAAATGCAGAGCTGGCTGAAGACTCCTGACAGTATAATGTCGGTAGCCGCCAGAACGAGGCGCCAGGAAAGCTAATTAGGAGGTAACTCTGCAACACATAAAAACATCTTTTTCTTAAATGGGAAACACCAGAATCATTCAGACCTTTAGCGTATTGAAAGGGAATCTACAACTGAATACCTAAACATCTTTTTAATTAAAGAAACATTTACACACAGTGAATTGCAAAGATCTTCTGTATGCGATTCAATGACTTTTGACAAATGTATACACTGCGTTAGCCAACAACTCAGAGTGGAGATCCAGAAATTTCCACCATTCTCACTTGCCACCTTCTATTCAACTTCTTTTTCACCTCCTGCAACCATAAGGAACTGCCATTTTGACTTCTATCACAATAAAAGTCCTTGAACTTCAAACAAACATATTATAAAAGAACTTCCCTGTTTCCTTCTAGAAGTTTACATCTGGCTTCTTTCCCTCCATATAATATTTCTGAAATTACTCATATTATTCAATGTATCTATAATTTATGCTTTCTCTTTGTAATACCACAATTTGGTTATTCATTCTTCCACTGAAGGACATTCAGGTTGTGTCCAGCTTGGGAATATTATGAAAAAAGTTACTAGAAAAACTGTGAACAAGTTTTTGTTTTGACATATATTTTCATTTTTCCTCTGTATGTACCAAGGAGTGGAATTCTGGAGCAGAGTAAATATATGTTTACATTTCCAAGAAACTGCCAGTTTTTTTCAAAGCATTTGTACCATCTTACATTCTACCAGCAAGGTGTGAGTGTACCAGCTGCTCGACATCTCACCGCCATTTGCATCGTCTGTCTTCTAGCATTAGCTATTCTGAAGGGTATGAAATAGGATTTCATTGTGATCTTAACTTCTGTTTTCCTGATGAACAATAACTGAGAATATCTTTCATATGTTTACTGCATTTTAAAGCACACTTTTTGATGTTTGTTGTTGGCATAGTACATATCTCTTTGATATTTTAAAAATTGTTTTCATTGAATCGCAACATAATTGACATACAGCGTTGTACAGGTTGAAGGTGTAGAGCATAGTAACTTGACCTGATATATTGTAAAATGATTATCACAATACGTTTAGTTAATATCCATCATCTCATATAGATGCCCACACATACACAATGTTTCTTTTTCTTGTGATGAGAACATTTAGGATTTACTCTGTTAGTAGCTTTCAAATATACCATATCGCAGTACAGTGAATTTATAAACACGTTTATTATTTTTCTAGTATAGTTGGCACACAATGTTACACTAGGTTCAGGTGTCCAACATAATGATTCAACATCTCTACATGTTATACTATTATGCCAGACTCACCACAGATACAGCTGCCATCTGTCACTGTAGAACACTATTACAACAGCATTGACTATATTCCTTATGTTGTGCTTTTTATTCTTACGAGTTATTCATTCCGTAATCAGAAGCTTGTACCGCCCACTCCCCTTCACCCATTTCGCCCAACATCTTCCCCCCTCAGAACCCTCTATCCCTCTGGAACCATCAGTTTGTTCTCTGTATTTATAGCTCTGATTCTGCTGGTTAACTGTTTGACTATTCATTTGTTCTGTTTTTAAATTACATATGAGTAAAATCATACCGTATTTGTTTTGTCTTTCTCTGACTTCTTTCACTTAGCATAATACCCTTTAGGTCCATCCATGTTGTTGCAAAAGGCAAGATCTCATCTTGTTTTTTATGGCTGCACAAATTCCGTGTGTGTGTGTGTGTGTGTGTGTGTGTGTGTGTGTGTACATCTTCTTTATCCATTTATCTGTCTCTCTTATTTATTTATTTATTTATTTATATTTATTTTACACTAAGCTCTATGCCCAAAACATGGGCTTAAATTCACGACCCTGAGTTGTAAGCTCTCTTGACTAAGCCAGCCAGGCCCCTCTCCTATCTTTGATTTTTAATTAAATATATCAGGGTTTTGACTTTTTTATCCAGTCTAACAATATACAGCTTTTAAATGGAATGTTTAATCAATTTATTTGATGCAATTATTGGGTTTGCTAGGATTTTCTATAGCAGCATATTTTTGCTAATTTGTCAGTTATGATTTTTATATAACTGTTCCTCCTCTCTTTCTTTAGAGTCATTTTATTTTCTCTGCTGTTTCAAAGCTACACCTCTCAAGCTATCTTTCATATTTTTTGTAGGGATTATAAATGCACCCTTTACTTATCACAGTCTACCTAAAACTTCATATTGTACTACTTCATGTAAAATATAAGAATCTTATAGCAATATGATTTCATTTATTCATATCATTTCTTTTCCATATATTTTACATCAATATGTGCTATAATACACATAATGCGATGCCATCATTTTTATTTTTATTGTCTTTTAAAAGAAAGAAGTTAAAAATATTTATCTAAATATTTATCATTTCTGATGCTATTCTATGCTATTTGTGGATCTGATTTTCTCTCTGTTATCACTTCTCTCAAGCTTGAAGAGTTTCCTGTAACATTTCTTATAGTGTAATTCTGCTGGCAACAGATTGNATTTATAGCTCTGATTCTGCTGGTTAACTGTTTGACTATTCATTTGTTCTGTTTTTAAATTACATATGAGTAAAATCATACCGTATTTGTTTTGTCTTTCTCTGACTTCTTTCACTTAGCATAATACCCTTTAGGTCCATCCATGTTGTTGCAAAAGGCAAGATTTCATCTTGTTTTTTATGGCTGCACAAATTCCGTGTGTGTGTGTGTACATCTTCTTTATCCATTTATCTGTCTCTCATTTATTTATTTATTTATTTATTTATTTATTTATTTATATTTATTTTACACTAAGCTCTATGCCCAAAACATGGGCTTAAATTCACGACCCTGAGTTGTAAGCTCTCTTGACTAAGCCAGCCAGGCCCCTCTCCTATCTTTGATTTTTAATTAAATATATCAGGGTTTTGACTTTTTTATCCAGTCTAACAATATACAGCTTTTAAATGGAATGTTTAATCAATTTATTTGATGCAATTATTGGGTTTGCTAGGATTTTCTATAGCAGCATANTTGAGCATCATTTATATGGTTTCCTTTAAATTCCTGAACACATTTATAATAGAGTTTTTAAAGTCCTTGTCTGTTCATTCCAATACCTTGATCAACCCTAAGTCTGTTTCTATTGTCTACGTTTCCTCTATATTCTGGATCACTTCTTTTATTTATTACACTTTCTTTTTTTAATTTTTTAAAAATGTTTTATTTATTTATGAGAGGAGACAGCGTGAGCAGGGGAGGGTCAGAGAGAGAGGGAGACACAGAATCTGAAACGGGCTCCAGGCTCTGAGCTGACAGTCAGCACAGAGCCCGACGCGGGGCTCGAGCCCACGAACCATGAGATCACGACCTGACCCGAAGTCGGACGCACAACCGACTGAGCCACCCAGGCGCCCCATACACTTTCTTTGAATATCAAATGTATATATGATTCTGGGCATCATGGAGTCCGGTCATATGGAGTCTGAACTGCGCTGTCCTCCTTTAAAGGGCGTCGGGATTTGTTACCCTAATGTCAGGATCTCTGTATCCTGTCATGAATGGTTTCACGCTTTATATAGTAGTTCTGTTTTGTTTTACTCCCCAGATCTAGCACATGACCCTTAATTTAGAGCGTAGTGACTCTTAACTCCATGGCTTACGTCATGGCTTTCGGTGGTAGCAGCTGCCTGAAGGGTGGTTATAGAGGCTTCTTTACTCTGTTCCAGCAGGAATCCAGTGGCTCCCAGGGCTGCAGGCCTTCATCTCGATGGTCATCTGTTGGTCTTGCAGTGACTTGCTGAGCTGGGCTCCACAGAGCCTCACTCTGAGCACGCGTGGCCAGGCCCACAGCCAGCGCCTTGAGACATAACCGCACCAACTCCTCAGTCTCACTGTCTCTCCCTCTATTCTGCTCCACAAATTTGTCCTGACCCCCCTCCCATTACCTGCTTCCTCATATCAGCAAGACCACTGCCATCTGGGTAGGCTCCAGACCCTGCTTCACCCTCAGAGAGCGCTACAGTGTCTCTTCTCTCAGGGTCACAGTCCTGCACCGAGTGTCGTCTAACACCAGAAAGCACTGCCTCATGTTCTGTCCAGAGTTCTCGTTGTTTATGTCAAAAGAGTAATTCAATACCAGTCACTTCATCTGCCAGAAGCAGAAGCCTACAAGTAATTAAAGCAGGATTTTAAAAATAAATAAAGTGAACTTTATTCAAAGACATATCCTAAGCCCATGTTAACTTACCTTAATCCTTTCCATAAAACAAAACAAGATTAAAATCCCCTTGCTCTGGATTTCTAAATGGGGAAACAGCTTTATATAAATACATTTCATCTCAACTTTAAAGATGACCATATATGAGATGGTTTCAGAAAAGGTGATAAATGTTAACACCACACAAGCTATGTCACATAAAGGATAATGACCCCTCTTCCTTTCCAGGGAGAGAGGCCAGTCACCACCCACAAGCCACAGCCCACAGAGGGAGAGCCGGCAACACCAGATTGCCCAGAGGGTCAGAAGTGTGAGTGACTGACATGGCTGCCATCAATAATACGCGTACACTTCTGTGCATTGCCACAAATCTGCCCAGGTCTAAATTTAATTTTGTAGAAGACCAGATGCTCAAAAATACAAACCTCTTTCTGTTCAATTACAAACTAGTAATTATAGAGATTCAGAACATACCCTAAAAATATATATCTTCGGTATATAACTTCCAATTCAATACTGTTCTGACAGGCTCATAAGCTGAAATACATTTATTCCTTAATAACAAACTTATATTCAGTAGTATTTATCCTTGACTTTCAAAAGTAGTTAGTTTGGGGGCAGTTTCTGAAAAGGGCATTCTATTCATCATTATGAAAATTGAAACTCAGTGATCAATAAAATTTAACTACTATAAACAATTAAATTCTACAAATCAAAAGAAAAAATACACAAGTCAAAGATCAAAAGAATAGAATTTTATGTGGTAAAGGGATGAAGTACTAGGAAGAATCAAATTCAGAAAAACAGTGAGAAAATATGCCTTTATTTATTGTTGAAAATAAAGAGTAGAAATATTAGTTGAATTCTAAAGAGAGTCAAAATAATGATTTTATTGCGATATTTGACGTAAACAAATCAAGACTATTCCTACTGAAGAAAGCATTGAAAATTGCCATTCGCATTAATTTAAGCATGACTGTTTATAATTATCAATTCCTAGCCTTTTAATTTTAATCTTCCTTAGCACTCTATGGAATAGTGCCTGGAATAAATAAATGAACTAATAAATTGGGAAATATGCCAACCTAACATACATGCAAAAATCTTGATTTTTAATAGACAAAACTGAATATATAGGTATGCAAAATTAATTTGAGGCATATGCATACTTTATAGCACATCAGCTCTCATTTTTACAAATGGTCATTAGGACAAAGCTTGAGGTCAATCATTGCTTTATTTCTAGTTTTCTCTTATTAAGTCTAGTGATGTTGCCTAGCAATGTAGAGCTTTGTTTCCACTCTAAAATACTTCTCAATTACTAACTTAAAAACTAAAAATCAAAACTGACATAATAGACCTATACCAGTAACCTTCCATGCTCTTCAATCTGAATTTTTTTCCATACATTTCTAACCTATTAGGTCCTATTTAAACCCAGGAAAAAGATATCCTGAGTTTCTACATAGCTAAGTTACAGCCTTTAGGAGTTATTTTTCTTTAGCATCTAAGAAGCTGTGGAAAATTCCAAGAAGAAAATAAATGGTAAGCTTCAAATTCAGAAGACTGAATACTGTTCCATATGTTTTCTCCATTTCAACATTAAAATAATTACAAGGCTCACATTACGGTAACAGTCACAGAAATAATTTTATGCTAACAGAATTGCATTAGAAAAATTATATATTACAAAAAATGTATACTGATTCACTAAATTAAACTAAATAATACTTTAAATACAAATTTGAAAAGATTCTTCTACTCCTTTAACAAAAATAATATTTGACCATGTTTTATAGCGCTTAGCTCTACTCTATTAGTTTTTCATAAAAACTGGTTTTTAAACTGTGAAAGGCAGGCTTATATGGTTTTAAAAAGATGAAACTGAAGTAAATAGGCAACAAAAGAAGTAGTGGGCTTACAACTTGGGGAAAATGGCAGAGGAACTTAGAGAAAGTGTCAGACCCAACTGAATTTTATCAGTGCTGAATCCCAGAGTTTTATGGTCACAGCAGACCCCAAGGAATCATATCGGAGACAGCACACAACCTCGCGAATGGTGGGTGAAGGGCACTGACAAAGAGGGTTTCTTTGAAAACTCTACCCAGTTTCCTCTGAGACTGCTTCTTGAGCAGGCCCATTAACTGTGACCTAAAAAGATGTACGCAAACACTAACATAGCTTCTAATGGCTCTATGTCACATCCCTAGGATGACCCTCATCCCCTCTAAAGCGCCGGCCTGAGAAACTTCAGGGTTGCGGAAAAAGCTTACCCTTTGTTGCAGCCAACACTTGATACGCGTCTCCCACCCTCTCTGGGGGGTGGGGGTGGCAGCTGAACTTCCACACCAGCCAGTTGGCAAACCCAGAAGGGTTTCAATGGACCAAATCCCTATCCTGCTTTTTGTAATTTTTCACTTCCCTGACTCTACAAAGCCCCTCCTCACCCCACTCCCTATTCTCTCATTCTCCCTTTAAAATGCCCCCATCACCTCTATACAAATTGAACTTGAGCTCCATACACACTGGAACTCAATAACTAATAAATTACTAATAAATAACCAATTAAAATCTGTCCTCACCACTTTAACTAGTGTCAGGCTTTGTTTATTCTTGACAGTATAAGTAACTATATACAGGCACATTTTTTAAGTTTATCTATTTATTTTGAGAGGGAGAAAGAGATCAGGAGGGGCAGGAGAGACAGGAAGAGAGAGAGAACCCCAAGCAGGCTCCACGCTTTCAGCGCAGAGCCCGATGCAGGGCTCAAACTCATGAACTGTGTGAGATCATGACCTGAGCCGAAAACAAGAGTTGGATGCTTCACTGACTTGAGCCACTTGGGCACCCGGATACAGGCACATCTGCAATCTGAAGAGCCCTGACCTATCAACAGCTTCTGAAAAATTCCTCTTTTTCAAAATGGGATGCAATTTGGTCTCAGAGTAACGGATGAGTGCTTGCTGTGTGTATTTGTGCAAGTTGTCTCAGGAAAAACAGCTTAGGGCTTCTTAGGTTTTCTTTTTTCATTCCTCACACAGATAAAGAGCTCCTATGACTACCATTCTCCAGCCACCTGTATCACATAAATTCCAGGTGTATTTATAATAGGGCGTCAAAACAGAAAAAGAACACTCTGTTAAAAAAAATTCTTAGACATGAACTTCTTGGTAATCTGTAATTAAATCTCCTTGAAATGCTTACTGCACATCTAGTGGAGGCCAGTACTTGCCCTGTTGTCCTTGAGAAGGTCAAGGGAAAGTGGGGACCACTGTTAACTCCCTCCTTGCCACCTGGGGCACTACCGGACCCATGACCATGAACTCAGGACCCCTGCTACAATGTATGAAAAGCCCATTGGGCTAGTATCTTAAAAGGGGCAGGTGCAGGGGCCAGAGTGATAAGATTCACATCTCTTCTTGGCAAGTTGCAAGAATATATGAGGAAACAGATGATTTACTGAAAGTCGGTCTCATATGACCAATATTAATTTTGTTGGCATTAATGGGGTGCCGGGCACGAACTTGTCCTAGACATACATCTTGACTTCCAGGAGAAAATACAGTACAGCCCCTTTATGACCCTTGTAAGGAAAAGCAGCAAGTGTAGTGCACAATCTAACTTTGGTGTCGTTTCATGAATTAATTGATGGTTAAACTGTGGTCATCAAACATATTTGTTACTGAGACCATTCACCACCTTAAACTAAAAAACGAGTTACGTGGTACACCGCCATTTTTAGGCTTTATTCTGTTTAAGGGGTCTTTGCTTTGGTTTGAAGAATAACTAGCTAAAAGTATAGAAGTATGTATTGGGTGACGCAAAGTGGAAAAGAGTTTAACTTTTTAATTGGATGACAAGAATTGGAAGAACTAACATTCAAGAGGTTCTCAGCTGTTTGGAATGAATGGCTGAAGCCAATACAATAATATGAACAGACATAATAGGAAAGTGCTATGTTTGGAGTTTAACAAAATTATTCTTTAAGTACAGAACAGGGGTTGGCAAACTGTGGCCCGTGAGCCAAATCTATCCCCCCTCCTGTTTTTGTAAATAAAGTTTAATTGAAACAAAACCGCACCTGTTCATTTATGTATCGCCTCTGGCTGTTTTCATGCTACAATGGCTACGTGAGTGGTTGCAACAGAGACCGAAAAGCCTGCCCAAACTAAAGTATTTTTTCTGAATGTTCCCTGTCCAACAGGTATTTGGATACTTTATAAAGTGGTGGCTGCCCTGTCTCTAACCTTCCCATCCGAGAACTCAGATGGAGCCTCAGTGTTCCGAAATAGGATGCTATTTAATATCTTAGTCAAGAATTCCTCATTGTGCAGGGCTCTCCGTGCACTGAGAGGCATTAACATCTCTGCCCCTTGATAACCCGCTAAGTGCCAGTAGCCCCTCACACACCCCACCCTTCCCAATGCTGTCATAACCAAAATATCCTCACACAACTCCAAACACCCTTTGTAAGCAGACGGGTGCAACACTGCCCTGGGTTAAGAACCACGCTGAGATGATACGTGGTTGGAATTCCAAAGAAAAATTACTGAAGGGTCTAAATCTGGGATCTACTTCCACTCCACAAGTCTGTCCATTCACAGCCTCCTTCATTCACTTGTGCAACAAATATTGACTGAGCACCTCTTACAGGGAAGACACCATGATCCTACCACTTCATCGGAGGCTGGCTGGAGGGCAGACCTTGTCCCGTCGTTTAACCACCAGTTCCTGCCTCTATCATTAGTCACATCTTTTTATGAATTGCTCAGCTGAACTGTGCAGGTCGAGCAACACTTGTACCTGGCAATCCTGCCTCGAACCACAGCGGACAGGCAAATTGCCTCTGGCTCACCACAGATCCTTGTGGGCTTTCCCTAAGTGTTGTGAAGAATAAAGCTTGAAGAACCACAGGATTTCAGCACCCTAGCAGGCCCGCTGAAGAAACATGACAGCTGAAATCAATTCTGTATCTCGGGAGAAAGGGATTATGGTAGATGACCTCTAAAGCATAATTAAAAAAAAAAAAAAAAGAAACAGATTCTAAGTCCTTTCCAGTGCTCTCACACCAAATGGAACCCTCAGTGTCTTAAAAGAATTAAAATATAACTCTTAATACTTTTACTACATGGAAAATGCAGCATTAAGAAAGCCTTACGTTACTGGCTTGATAAAGTAGAATTGAAATTCTTAGCTCATATCACCCTGCACACCTCCTAATACTACCAGTCCAGAGTTGGGGATAATTTATTATACTTCAGCTCTTAGGCACACCCTGATATTTCATTACAGACAACAAAACCAAGCTATTCTCGATTCTCTCCCTGAGTCAGTCCCATGTAGACTTTTCTTTCTAAAATTCCCAATTTCGGGTCCTGCCACAAATCTCAGGCATAAAGAAAATAGTAAGAACAGACAAGCCATAGAGTTTATTGCAATAAAAAAAAAATCTCATTCGTGGCCCTATCTTGTTGTCATGAACTATTCCGTTGAAAGTTTAGGTCGCAGTAAATCTTATTTATGCTGCATTCCAATCCAGGTAGAAATAGATCCACTTTGATTTATAATTTCAATCTGTGACTCTCTGTATTGTTTTTAAGTAAAATTAAAGCAGCCTTGTTAGTACTTTGAAATTTTTTTCTAGAGAGAGAAAACTCTAAATGTGTTTCATGCTCAACACTAGAAAAATATGAGGAATATGCCTTTTCTTATGACATCTAAAAATATTTTGTTTTCAATGCCAATTTTTCATTGTTTCACAAGACACCCTGAATTTCAACATAATCACCTTTCACTACTGAATACCGATACTGTAACATGTTTTCAG
Organism: Crocuta crocuta; assembly: GCF_008692635.1. Lineage (NCBI taxonomy): Eukaryota > Metazoa > Chordata > Mammalia > Carnivora > Hyaenidae > Crocuta > Crocuta crocuta. The sequence goes on from NW_027527932.1 coordinate 4,752,375, forward strand.
AGTAAACAATTGATATTTGAGTTACCAAACTCCGGAGAAAGCATGAGGACCTCTAGAGCTAAAATAAAATGAATTCATTATTTTTTTTCATTGTTTGTACTTCACCATAAATTATTACTTTTATTTTACTTAACCTAAACTACATGGAAATTTTTGGAAGATAGATGGACTTATTTTACTCCAAGTGTGGTTTTTATAACTTCCCACGAAATGGTGAATCTGATAAGAATGTTTAATTATCCGTTATGTACATGCTGGAATTTTTCATCCGAAGGCAATGTCAACATCATTAATGAATACCATCAAATGCTACACATGTCAAAGTTGTTGACCTGAAGTAACTTAAAACTGAGTATAATTGACAATATATGGCTGGATAGGAAAGCTATACCTCAAGGTGGACCCACATAGCTTGATAAGTACTAAAATGTTCAGTGATAATAAAATCTACATATTTGGACAGTGAACATGAATGTTCCAAAGCCTATTTTCACAGCTCTATAAACTTTGATGTGCTGCATGTATTAACTAGAACAGAGTATCACCTGAAGAAAGGAACATGGTCGAAGATAATTAGGATTGTAAGTCCAGATAAGCAGTAGAATGAAAAGGAAAAAAAAAAAAATGGACTTCTCCAGAGATATATCATCTGACTTACCTCAGAAGCAATTTTCTAGGGAATTGGAATATGAGAAACTATAGGATTGAGAGAAAACTCCATAAACTGAGCAATTTTCAGCTTACCAAAGAGCTCTGTTGTAAAGAAGTGCTTGAAAGTTGGTTGTTTGGCATACTTTTGGGTTCAAAACGGTTTTTGAGAGCCCATGAAAGCCTAGGTAAGCCAGAGTGCTGCTGATATACTAGTAAATATTGACATATTAGTAAAGTTTCAAGCTACACATATCCACCAGGCATAAGTGTTTTACCGGGCAGTGGTCTTCTAGATTTCAGAATTACAGAGAGTATGTCTATCTACAAATTAGGTCCAGCCCTGTGACAAGAGAGGGGGGTCTTTGATCCTGGGGGCAGCAACTGACAGTGACAGATATAGTATAGGGATGCTTTTCAGATAACAGCAGAGCAGGTTCACGTTTCAGCGACCAGAGAAGAAAAAAAGTATACAGCCATGTGCCAGAAAGCCAATAACTGTACTTGGAAATGTTAAGACAGTTCACGTTACCTATTTAAAAGGACATCGTTCAAGTCGGTCTCCTGGGTCGGACCTCTCCAGGTTTCTGATCTCATGTACACCATTCTTGCCACCCTACGAAACTAGCCTTTGTTGTATAGTAGAAAGACTCAGGGTCACGACATTCAGGATGCAGGGCTGGATTCTCAGCTCTGCTTTACCTCCCAGTGATGTGACCTTGGGCAAGATACTTAACCTTTCTCTGTTTCACTTCCCCTATCTGTAAAATAGGGTAACACTTGCTATGTGCAGGGCAGTTGTACAAAATATGAAGAATAACATAAAATACCTAGCATAGCAGGCATTCTATAAACTGGAGCCATTAATATACCTCCTGACTTACTGAAATATTCTCTGATAATTTCTGATAATGTTAGGTCTTTAGAGAAATGTCCAGAACAGCCATTCTCCTGTCCTTCTTGCTGAGAGAACCCCAGCTCCATTCATGCAGCCAGGTGTCCTGCCTGGAAGGTGGGTTGTGCTGGACTTGGCCTTAGGAGTTCTGCAGGGACTGACGGGGGTGGGGTAAGTGACCCAATTCAAATCAAGTAAATATGCAGAGAAATCTGGAAAAGATTCTCTTTCCATTTTATTTTTTTTTTTTAAGTTCATGTATTTGGGACATGGGAGCGGAGTGTGAGCGGGAGAGTGGCATAGATGGAGAGCGAGAATCCCAAGCAGATTCCACACGCCCCACGGAGCCCGATGAAGAGCTCAATCTCACAATCATGAGATCACGACCTGAGCCGAAATGGAGTCAGACACTTAACCGACTGAGCCACCCAGGCGCCCCAAGATTCTCTTTCTAAGTGAAAAGAGAGCTGCAAGAGAGAAGAGGCTGTTTTCCATCTGCCCTTTTCTTGTCTGGGATGAGTATTTTCACAGGAAAACAGAAGATTTGGAACCACTGATGGCATATTGTAACCAGGGTGAAGAAAGGGAATTTGGAAACATGAACCTCGAGCCTGAGCACTGCTGCACTCGTAATCCAACCCAGCAACTATTTCCCTCTTGGTTTCTTGTTATGTGAGATCTAGTAATATCATCAGTGTCTAAATGCGTGCTTCTCAAACAGCCTGTAGTAAAGAAACCTTTTTTTCCCCAATCAGTTGAAGCCAAAAACTGTTGTAAAATACAATAAAAATAAGTTTTTAGGATAACAGTCAGAGACTTGAAAGTCATGATAAATTCAAATTGCTATAAATGTTTCTAAATGCTTACTTAAGTACTGAGCTCCTTACAGCTCAGAAGTGAAGTCTGAGTGCTGATACCAGTCTATGGGTCACACTTTCAGTAGGACTGACCTAAGCATCATTTACCGACATGTTTTGTTTTATGCAACCAAAGGCATCCCAATATTATAGGAAGCAGTAACTCACTTATTGAGAATTCAGCAGATATCTATTGAGCAGCTCCTATGTGTGAATCAGGGTTCAGGCACTGTGAGGAATATAAAAACAAGTAGTGCAGGAAACTTCCATCCTTACAATGGGGGGAAATATATACAAATAATAAAAAAGTGATAATCTGGAACACTGGCACCAAGTAATAATTCAGAGAAGATAACCACTCATATTCATATAGCATATTATCTGGCTATAGAAGTGTGACAAATAATTAGGGGGAAATATAAAAACTGCCAACACTTGACCTAAAAAACCCTGAAATCCCACTGAAATCTCACCGGAGTTCACTGAATTAGTAATCTATTAAAAATTAAACAAATGGGTTCCATGTAAGGAAAAATGCTGTGCAAGAAAATTGAATTAAGTCATTTGTTGTATTGCTGCAACTTTGAATAATCTACACAAGCCAAAATTTCTACTGTGGGACACAGAGAGTTCAATTTATTATTTGTTCTAATTCAGAAAACAGAGTTACATACTTTTGAAAAAAACACAACATAGTAAAAATGTTTGCTTTAAATACAATTATTGTACAATGGCAGTGATGGGTACAGCCTACTCCATCTCTTCAATGGAATATGAATTATAATTCTCAAGAGTCCCCTTAAAACTCACACTATGAGATTAACTCTTTCATGTGATGTTCCCCTTTGAGCATGTCTGAAGTTTTGATAATACGCATTTGAAATAATATGTTTTCTTATTTCATTTATTATTTTATTATTATTATTTCATTGTTTATATTTCTAAATGGATTTGTCATCATTTATTGTGACGGTATGCATGTGAAGAGAAAAGTCTTAATTTTTTAAGTCTCGACACTTCTTAGCAAGAATTTTAATAAGGAATTTATTTTATTTTAATCAATAAAAAGAAAGAATCTAGATTTTAATAAATCAACCACTTACACTTTCTAAACTAGTGGCTTTAAGATTCTTTTCAGTAGTAGAACCACTTTCCCAAACAAAGCCTTAGTTTGAGTTCAGTGTTTGCTAAAACACAGAATGTTAAGTGCTCTGCTGAAAATGTTCTTAGCCTTCATGTCCTACAGAAGAAGATCAGGAGTAGAGTCCAGGGTCTCTTGACTGGGATTCTCTTACTGCTCCCCTCTGAGGAGCCAAGAGGCACTTTCTGGAACTCTAGGACTCAGGACATTTGAGCATCTGTGTGAAGGGGCACACTGGTGCCACAGCATTTTTTTTTTAATGTTCACACCTGTTAATCTCTCTATTGGAGAAGGTATGGTAGGTTGTTTTTGTAACAGAAAACTGCATCTCTTATTGATATTTCTCATCCTTTTAGATATTACTCACATTCCATATGGTTTGACCTTCTGCTTTGTTCACAATAATGCTGTGCGTGAATTAGTTACTCATGACCATATCTATCAGTTGATCTTATCCAAATTGGCTGACAGTGAGCCACCATCCTGCACACTTTCTTCCAGCATGATTTCCTCCTGGAAGCCTCCCTGAGTGCTGTGCTCTTAGCCTGGGTTAGGTGCCTACTCAGAACTCCAAGCTTAGTTCTGTGTCCTAGCACATTATTCTGACATTATCTATTTACTTCACTATCTCCAGTCACATGACTATAGACTCTTTACGACAAGGATGAAATTTTTAAGTAAAGTTTTATTTAGTTAAGTAATCCCTATACCCAACGTGGGGCTCAAACTCATGACTGCAAGATCATACTCTTTTGACTGAACCAGGGAGGAACCCCTAATTTTTAAGTTCTCTCAAAGACAGTCATGTAGCAGTAGTAGTAGTACTAGTATAGTGAAGTAGTAAATAAAAATTATTAAGTAGTAAATAAAATAAAAATTATTTCAAACACTTTGTTAGGTAATGTTAATATTAACCACAATCTTACTATAAACATTAGCCAAAAACACTCAACCATATAACACTTATGTTACAATCCTCTGTGCTTCAGCCATTTAGTGTAACTAAACTCTGTTTATCATTAAACACCACACTCCATGAGGGGAAAGCTATGTGCGCCCTATTCAGCCATTGTCTGGCATGTGCAGAACACATGTGTCACCCTCAGTAATTATACCTGAATAAATTAATGAATAAATCACTACATGCTTGGGAGAATGAATAGATATAATGGCTTCCGAGATTTGATTCATATATATCTCATCATAATTGCTGTTGTGATTCCAGAGATAAGGCTCTAAAAACCCTCAGAAATAATCTTGTTGGTAGAAATGAGTTAGTTTTAAGTGTCACAAGTACATCAAATGGGAATAATAGTGTCCAAAAGTAAATTGGCACTCAGGAGAAAATGTGTACCTTGATAAAATGCATTATTAGCCTTTCAAACTCCTTGTCTTCTACATAAAGTTAATAAAAGGTAGGAAAGAAATATAAGATAGGAAAGGCAGAAGGAAGGACATGGAAAAAGAAGAGATGAAGAAAGAAGAGAAGGCAGAAGGAGGGAGAGAAAGAATGAGATCGTTCTGAAGCAAAGAACTCAACTGAAATCAGTTTTGTGCAGCACAGAATATCTTGAGAAATATGTCCCCAGGGTGCTGTTGATTTTCATCATGGTCACACATGATAATGCAGGAATTACATTGCATATTTGAATCCACCGACTTTCAGATACTTAAAATCTCATACCAAACTAATTGGGAAACAAGTATGCAATATTGAAAGTTTGGAATTGTTTCAAATTTCCTTGCACCTCCAATTCTGAAGCCACCTGTTTACAGTGTTGATGCCACACACTGAAAATGTGTACTGAAAAAACGCAACTGAAGAAGTTTCACCAATACAGAGCTTCCCAGAGACTCTAATTTAAGTGTTAATGAAAAAAGAGAACCGTCTCAATGACATCATTATAATATAAAATATGCTTTATATCATATTTAAGTGAAATCATATAATTAAAATTCATAATTTAAAAAGTAAATGGCAAATATTTGCTTTGCGGGTGGAATGTACCAATTGTATGTCTATAAACATTTACTGAAAACTTCTTACTTCTGCCTCAAAAATGGCTGTATGATGATAATTTTTATGTGTCAACTTGATTGGGCTAAGGGATGCCCAAATCATTAATAAAACATTATTTCTACCACAGGCTAATATCCCTGATGATTACAGATGCAAAATGCTAGCAAACCAATTCAGCAGCACATTAAAAAGATCATTCACCATGATCAAATAGGATTTATCCCTGAGATGCAAAGATATTTCAAAACATGTAAATCAGTCAATGTGATAAATCACAGTAACAGAATAAAGGAAAAGAACCTAATGACCATTTCAATAGATGCAGAAAAAGTATGTGACAAAATTAAACACTCATTTATGTTAAAAACTCTTAACAAATTAGTCAAAGAAGTAATATATCTTAATATAATAAAGCCCATATATGACAAGTCCACTAACTTGCATCACACTCAACTGTAAAAAATTGAAAGCTTTTCTCTCATATAAGAAACAAAAAATGGCTGCCCATTCTCACCATTTCTCTTCAACACAGTAGTGAAAGCCCTAGCTAGAGCAATCAGGCAAGAAAAAGAAATAAAAGGTATCAGAATTAAAAAGGGAGTAGTAAAATTATCTCCTTTTTAAAAATTTTTAAAATGTTTTATTTATTTCTGAGAGAGAGAGAGAGAGAGAGACAGCATGAACGGGGGTGGGGGGGGGTCAGAGAGAGAGGGAGACACAGAATCTGAAACAAGCTCAAGGCTCTGAGCTGTCAGCATAGAGCCTGATGTGGCGCTTGAACCCAGGAACCATGAGATCATGACGTGAGCCGAAGTCACATGCTTAACCAACTGAGCCACCCAGACGACCCCCTCTTTTTTAAAAAAAAATTTTATGTTTAAATTATCTCCTTTTGTAGTTGATATAATGTTATATACAGGAAATCATAAAGGTTCAACCAAGAAACTATTAGATATAATTAATGAATCCAGTAAAGTTGCAGGATACAAAACTAACATATGAAAATCAGTAACATTGTAATATACTAGCAATAAATTGTCTGAAAAAGAAATAAAGAAATTGATCCCATTTACAATAGCATCAAAAACAATAAAATAATAAAATACTTAAGAATAAATTCAGTGAGGGAGGTAAAAGATCTGCATTCAGACAAAAACAACCACCACCATTGATGAAAGACAATTAAATGGAACAGTATCTTGTGTTCATGGATTGGAAAAATAGATATTGTTATAATGTTAATATTACCAAAAGTCATCTATAGTTTCAATGAAATCACTAGTAAGATTCCAATAGTATGTTTTACAGAAGCAGAAATAAAAACCAGTCCTCAAATTTGTATGAAACCACAGAAGACCCTGAATACCCAATGAAATCCTAAGAAAAAACAAGAAACATCACACTTCCTGATTTCATGCTATCCTACAAAGCTACAGTCATCAAAACAGTATGCTACCTGCCTGAAAACAATCAGATAAAGGGAACAGAATCAAGGGCACAGAAATAAACCCAAGCATAAACGGTCAACTAAATTTGACAAGGAAGCCAAGACTATTCAATGGAGAAAAGAGAGTCTCTTCAATAATTGGATATTCACATGTAAAAAAGGGAAACTAGACCCTATCTTATACCACTTACAAAAGTTAACTGGAAATAGACTAAAGACCTACATGTAAGGCCTGAAACCATGAAAATCCTAGAAGAAAACATAAAGTTCCTTGATATAAGCTTTGGTAATAAGCTTTGGATATGACACCTAAAGCACAAGCAACAAAAGAAAAAATAAATAAATAAATGGTAGTCATCAAAGTAAAACCCTTCTGTACACCAAAAAAAATACGTAAATAAATAAAATAAAAATCTTTGGCAAAGTGAAAGGACAACCAATAGAATGTGAAAAAAATATTTNAAACTATTTGTAAAAAAAAAAAAGTAAAATAAAATTAAAAAAATCACAATAAGATATCATCTCACACCTGTTAAAATAGTCACTATCAAAAATGAATGATATAGCAAACGCTGGCATGATGTGGAGAAGAGAGAACACTTGTGCCCTGTTGGAGGGATTGTAAATTGGTACAGCCACTATAGAAAACAGCATGGAAAAGCCTCAAAAAGTTAATAACAACTATTACGTGATCCAGCAGCTCCACTTTTGGGAATATATCCAAAGGAAATGAAAAATGAAAACACCAAATGGAAAATATATCTGCACCCCCATGTTCACGGCAGCATATTTACAATATCCAAGATGTGGAAACAGCCTAAATGTTCATTGGTGGATGAACGGATAAAGAAGTTGTGATAGATATATATATATATATATATATGAAATAGTATATACTGTATTATCCTATATATAGTATTATAGATAATAATATGAAATATTATTTCATCAAAATTGAGGAAGTTCTACCGTTTGCATAACATGGAAGTACCCTGAAGGCATTAGGCTAAGAAAAGTCAGACATATGATACTGTATGACCTCACTTACATGTGGAATCCTTGAAAAAGAAAGAAGTCACAGAAAAAGAAAGAAGTCACAGAAAAAGAAATCAGATATGTGGTTGCTGGAGGGGGGCGGTGACAGGAGGGGGGGGGACTGGAGGGAAGGGGGCCCAAAGGCACACATTTCCAGTTATAAGTAAGTACTCGAGATGCAAGTTACAACATGATGACTTCAGCTAACCCTGCTATATGACATAGAAAAAGTTGTTGAGAGTAGATCAATACATGTGTATTTTAATTTTATTTAAATCCAAGTTAACATATAGCATCATAATGGTTTCAGGAGAAGAATTTAGTGATTCATCACTTATATACAATACAGGTGTCCTCCTCAATGATCCTTGCACATTTAGCCCATCTTCCCACAGAGCACGCCACCAGCAGCCCCGTTTGCCCTGTTATTTAAGAGTCTCTTATGGTTTGCCTTTCTCTCAGTTTTATCTTACTTTACCTTCCCTGCCTCGATGCTCATCTGTTCTGTCTCTTATATTCCAATAGGAGTGAAATCAAGTGATATTTATCTTTCTCTGACTGACTTATTCTGCTTAGCATAATGCATTCGAGTTCCGTACATGTTGTTGCAAAAGAAGTATATCCTATATCCTAAGAGTTCTAACCATAAGATTATTTTCTTTTCTTTTTTTTTATTGTATCTATATGGTAAGATGGATGTTAGTTGAACCTATAGTGATAATCATCTCACAATACATGTAAATCAAACCATGATCCTATATGCCTTAAATTTATATAATGATGTATATGAATTATTTCTCAACAAAACTGGGGGAAAACCCACATTATTTCTAGGTGTGCCTGTGGGGGTGACTTTGGGGAAAGATTAGCATTTGAATCAGTAAAGTAAATCACCTCCCAAAGGCTGGAGCATCCTCAAATCTGTTGAGGGCCAAACAAAGCCCATGGGCAGAAGAGAGAATTTGTTCTCTTTGCATTTGACATCCATCTTATCCTGTTTTTGGACACAGATAGATATAGATATACGATAGATAGATAGATAGATAGGTAGATAGATGAGAGAGAGAGAGAGAGATGGAAAAACAAATGGAGTAGTTGAAAGAAACATGCATTTACTCTCAAAGTCTAGGCAGTAATTTTAAACAATGATTCAAGTAGACAGTTAAGAATTGATCACTTACATACCTAAATTAACATCAAGCTTCATTTTCTGTAATAGTACCTTTTATGCACCTGTTTTATCCACCATGTGCTGCCATAAGGTACGAGTTTCTGACATCACTTTTCTCTTTTGTCAGGGGAGTGGCCATGTTGGAAAATGTCGCATGGCTCCTTTCTCAGCCATATGGGTGAAAAGGGCCTAATCATAAAACACTGTTCCAGGTGGCCTCTGAGTCTCTCCATAAGAGTGTCACATTCACAAAAATACAACTGTGGAGAGGACTCATGGTGTGACACAAGCAGACGGTGGACAGAAGCAGTGGCACAGGCCGGCTTATGTTGTAATTTTACCGTCACGATGGACAGCTGAACAGATCAAGCTGCAGCTGGGATTTGCAGAGTGAGGGTGGTTTGTAATGACAATTGGTATGTAAACCTCAGCGTCTGCATCTCTCATGGTGGTAAGAGGCTGATGCAGGAAACACAAGGAAGAGATGTAACTAAATATGGTGCTAAGTTCACATCAATTACATCTCATGGCACAGACAGGCCCAAGTAGAGGGTAGAATCAGCTGTCAGACTTAGGAACCACCAAGAACGCTCAGAAAGCAAGTGGGTAAGGAGCGCTAGGGGGCACCTTGGAAAAGGTCATCTTTGACTAATAAATCATCTTGCTATACTGTTGTCTCATTCTTTCCGCTTCTAAGAAAAAAGATGTTTAGGTATATGATTTAAAGTCTTACTGGCAACGCGCTGAACAGTTAAAGATGACCTATGTACTATTCTGATGCTGTCAACATTGGCTCAGTAACGAGGATGGGCCAGAATATATACAGTGGGACAGTGATTCCACGGGTGAAGAAAATGGGGGGGGGGGGACGGTGGGTTCATATATTGCTTTCAAAGTTCTGAGACAGCTCCCTGTTATACTAATAATCCACCATTAGGCTAACAAATCTGAATTCCTTCATGTTTCCTTCTGCACCGTTTCCAAATTAGCATTCCCTTTAAATTTGACCACTACACATTCCTCAAAGTACTTCACTATGAGGAACATAAGACTATCACATTATTTTGTTTAAATATATCTGATAAATGCCGACAAGGATGGATTGCTACGTATCATGCTTATAATTATGCATTCCAATATTCGATGCTCATTCATCTTTTGTCTGCAGTTTATTACTGTTAAGGTCTTTATCTCCAGAACTTTCTTGTACATCGTTGTCATTGCATATAATGGAATTTTTACATGAAAATGTTCCTTAATCTCACCAAATGCACCGTTTCCCCTAAGCATGGTTTGTAGAACAAGAAGTCTGATGATCAGAAACTGCCAAAAACATTCAATGATTTTATTCCTCACGCTTATATAGATAAAGCTGATAAAACTTGCCATGATTTACTGCACTACCTTTTTTACTCACGTTTAGTTCGATCTGAACAACCGATTTCTAAGGTCGTCTGACTCTGCTGCTATCTTGGGCTAAGTTACAGCACATAAATGGTGCCCTTATAGCGCGAATCCTGCCACCTAGCTGTGATTACTTCCCAGGAGGCCAGTGAACTCCTAGAGCCCCAGCGCACCTTGAAGAAAGTCCTGGCTACAGAGCGGCTAACCATCCAGTAGCATAATTCTGATGCCTGTGGGATAAAGGTTCTCCATTACTTTTCCTTCTGCTTTGAGTCATGGAAAGCACATAGGCATTGCAGGTGTTGCCTGACCCAAATCTAAACTTCAGATTACCTCTTAATTAAGTATAATGCAAAATACATATTGACCAAAGGGCTTTAACTACCATTCTCCTAAGGTCATTTTAAACCTTTCCTTATGGTTTAAGTAGAATGGCAATTAATCAACACTTCAAAATCAAATCAAATTTTATAATGACTAAAATTATAAGAAACATGAAGTTCAAATGTCTGAAAATATGTTCAAAAATAATTCTCTCTTTGGGGATTGGGTATGGTCCTCTGAAATATGAGCATAATACTATTTCCTCAATATCAGAAGACAAAACTATGATCTTGAATTAGACTCCATGCATATTGTTTCAACTACCAAACAGGGTTGGCTTCAATAAGGAAAAATATATATGAAGAAAAGTAGTATTCTGTACTTTGTGTCATCTTAAAAGAAAAGCCACTACGTATATCTTAAATCAAACTCCCCCCAAACCTCTGCCCTCCAGTAAAAATATAATCAGTGGTGAAGAAGTTAAAAAGTATGTGTAAAGATACTTTAGGACTAGTCAAACAAACATATTAATAATAGATTTCAGTGCTCCTCTGCATGATGTAGTCTGTGAAATGTTACAAAATGTTAAGTCTCCTACTTGTGAAATGCTTCAACAGAACCATGTGTGTGAAGGACAGATCCCTGAGGATGATTCCATCTGTATTACCAACCACAGCTCTCTGTTCAGATGAAAAGGCTGTTAGGGACTCTTTGCAGGCTTCCTAATTGTTCAGTGGCTTCATCTAATGATTTGTCTAATTGGCCCTGCATGTAAGACGCTCAGTCAAGGGTGTGGCTGTGGCATTCAGATCTTTGACAGTCATACGCTCCAAGACAAAAAAAAAAAAAAAAAAAAATTCCCATCAGAGAAAGAGAGGAAAAAAACGTCTTAACCTCTCATGGGGAGAAAGGATATTTGTGAGTAGATGTCCCGATGGTATTTGTAAGTTATATCTGAACAGTGAAAGCATTTTGGAAGTGGTTTATCTGTTGAAGTAAATACAGTATGCAAAAGTTGCAGACTGTCTGGTCTGCAGAACATTTGCATTTTATTCTTTTGTTTTTAGGATAAATTGGAGTGTCTCCTGAGGGACTCCAAATATAGGTATCAGTCATGAGGGAGCAGCCTTCTACTAACAGAAGCAGAAGAGAAATAAAAGCTATTTCAAAGAGGTACAGTGTCTACTTATTGCTTAAGTCACCTGGATAACAGTTTAAAAACTACCTTGTATGTAAAGAAATTGCTCGCTTAAATACTCTTTCCAACAGGTTTGGCCTGAGCCCAGAGAAACCACTCTTAATTCGGTCATAAGGTAATACGCAAAACGTTATTATCCACGTTTCTGCATTTCTCATGGTGTAAGCCACATCTCACCATCTTACCACATGGGGTAAGCCACATCTTTCATACACTCCTTCATTTCTCCATGTTTCAGTTTTCTCATCCGGAAATGGGAATATATTAACTAGCTGCCTTATGGAGATGTTATAAGAATGAAATGGGACGCCTGGGTGGCTCAGTCGGTTGAGCGTCCGACTCCAGCTTAGGTCATGATCTCACGGTTCGTGCTTCAGATTCTGTGTCTCCTTCTCTCTCTACCCCTCCCCCATTCATCATGTCTGTCTCTCAATAACAAATAAATGTGTAAAAATTTTTTAAAAAGAATGAAACAAGGAAACTGAGGTGCAATAGGACTTTGTTCCATATTGTGACGATGATTACTTTTTTAAAAATAACATTTAGTAAAAAAATACATGTTTTTGGCACACACTCAACTAAATCACCTTCCAACAGCCTCCTTCAAGAATGACTACTTAGTATTTCAAGGTGTAGGAAACAGAAAACTGAAGCCCATCCCAAGCCTGGAAGAACCTGGTGTGGTTCAAGAAGATACATTGATCTTTTTGCCATTGATTAGTTGACATCCCTGTGGAAAGAGCAAATGAGAACCAGTAACTGGGACAGGGGGCCAGGCTGGGGCACTGGAGTGAGCCCTCCATCACTCATGGGAATCGATTAGCACACATTCGGCAGAAATGGCTTTCCCTCATAGTGAAGGATTCCAGAGCGCAGTCAATTACCTAGAGATGAAGTTTAGGAACCATTACCAATTCTGGGTCACTTAGTTACAAATCGGTTATCAACTACGATGTTCAGGGGGATCTGAAAATTGTTGTATAAAAGGAGTTAATATTGGAACTTTTGAAAATAAAAACTCCATTATGTTTAAACAATCTTACAGATGCACTCAAAGCAATAAATAAAACATTTCCGTTAGGAAATATACTTTCAATTCATGCATTAATTAGTTACATTAAGGGCTTATAAATCAGTCCCTCCTTGTACAAGAAAATTGGCTTTCTTCTGAGGAAAGTGCCTGCCCAGTAGCATGCTGGTAAATGTTTAATAACTGGCTCTAAGGGGTGGCAGGAGGCCTGATTTGTGGGGTTTGTGTATCTTCATGATGTAAATACTTCCACCATCATAGGTTTTTAGCTACCAATATGATCTCACTGGATGCCGAGTTTGAAACAGATGCTCAATAGCATAGTGCTATATGGAATGCCCACCTCAAATACACAACAGATAGGACAGCTTAACAGTACAATGCAGTAAAACAAACCAGAAGGGTTCTGTTTTTAATTTAATTTAAAGTTTATGCAATTAATTTTTAATTAAGGCTGAGTTTAACACTGGCTGGCAGAATTTCTAGAAACGAACAATGAACTCTCCCCAGCTGGTACAAGCCAGCTCCAGAATGTCACTGCCTGCATCTGCTATTCCTCATTCAGATAAAAGGCACGTGTATAGAAGGGAAGCTAGAAACTGAAAGCAAGAAACATTCTATTTCTATTTATTTATTCATTCATTCATTCGTTCATTCATTCAGTTTTGAGAGACACAGAGAGAGAGAGGGTGCACATGTGCAAATGGAGGAGGGGCAGAGGCAGAGAGAGAATCTTAAGCAGGGTCCACATCCAGCGTGGAGCCTGACTTGGGGCTCAATCTCAGGACCATGAGGTCGTGACAGTCTAGAGATCACGACCTGAGCAGAATCAAGAGTCAGAGGCTTAACCAATTGAGCCACCCAGGTGCCCTAAGAAATGTGATTTAAATATAAGGACAGCTTTGCTAACAGTGGAAGTTTCCATTCTCAGAGATATTTGAGAATCAACAGGAGAGACTTCAGTATTGAAGAGTCATGCATAGTCCTGACATGGCGCTGAAGACAGTTCTAGACAATTTCTTGAGGACCCCTCAAATCTAAGATAGGTTACCTTTAATTTATATTTTAAATACAAATTGATAAAGAAATGCCATTAACGAGAATTTTAGATTTCCCGTTTTCTTAATTATGACCAGTTACGGCTAGTTATCAGTACAGGAAGCATAACCTGACTGTAGAGCATTCTTCTTTGTACCAATTTAATTAACCGATTTAACCAATCAACCTCTATCGCCTGGGGCTTGCCACATGCAAGCACTTATTATACTACATATTAATCAATAGCAAAGTACAGCCACGTCTCTAATTACTGGAATAGAGAGAAACCGTCAGAAATATATTTACGACTTATCATCACATCCATTGAGCTCATATCTCTTACGAGAATCTGATAGCTAAAATCCTATTCCAATACCTCTCGTTAATAAAGGAACTGGGTGTTTGCAGGAAAGGAATCATAGTGCAAGGTTCCGTGAAGGGAAGAGAGAGAAGAAACTCAAACATTTAATTCTACTTTACAATTCAGGAGTACAATTAATCAGGAAAACCATTCTAAAGAGAGGTCCTCTATGCAGAAAAAAAAAAAAAAAAACCTGGAGAAAAAAGAACAAAATCATTAACATTCCCATGATCTTGCCCTATTTCCCTTAACAACAGACCATCTAATTCTGATCCTGAGAATCCATCAGTACCTCTGACCCTTGCTGCCCACTGGCCTTCCCCATTATCTCCCGTTCCCAATACACAGATGCTCTTCCTCCAAATTCAGGAACTCAGGATTCTCTAGCCAGCACCAAATGCAACAGCAATCTAGCAGTTCAAAGCTTTCACCTTTTTTATCTTAAGGCATCGAGTAAGATTAAATGCTTTCACAAGAATCGTTTATGCCCATCTTAAACGATCTGTTCTCTAGTTCTCTACCAAGATCAGAAGATCAAAATGTTCTATTGAAGAGATTTAGGGCCTGTGTCCCATTTTATTTTAGCATCTTTGCAAAATGTACCAAATTAAAATTGTAAATTAGTTTGTGCCATGTGGCATTTGCTTATACTATCATTTAACTGGTGTTTTGAATACTAATCATTGATAAAGTGTTATCTTTTAGTCTAACGTTATATTCATTGGTAAATGCACGAAGATTCACACACATTAATACCAATTACTGCTAGTGGGGATTAAAAGCATGAATATTTGATGCACCTATGAAAGAAGGTCCACTCACCTTATCAAATATTTGCCAAATAGTTTCCCTAAAATTGACATACAGAACACCTTCAAAATTATATTTGAAAATCTCACCTTTTAGTGTTAAACTTAACTCTCAAGTGTAACATAAAAAGTATTACAAGAAAATCAAAATAAGCAATTAAAAATAGTCATTTGTGAGGCACCTGGATGACTCAGTCAGTTTAGCAGCATCTGACTCTTGGTTTCGGTTCAGGTCGTGATCGCACAGTTTGTGAGTCTGAGCCCCACAGTGGGCTCTGAACTGACAGTGCGGAGCCTGCTTGGGATTCTCTCTCTGTCCCTCTCTCTCTGCCTCTCCTGTGTGCACGCACATGTTCTCTCTCTGTCTCTCTCTCAAAATAAATTAACTTTTAAAAAATAATCATTTGTGGTTTTCTTTTTAATCTTCTCATTGTTGTCTAAACTACTATAAATCCTGACTTCCACACTGTTCAAATGTCCTTCAAAATAATGAATATATTTACTCTCCTATTCCATATCTTCTCCACAATGGCACGAGGCAGCTAACTCTGAAAATGCAAACGTAAAAGGCACCCAATGCTCCAGCTCTATGCCAGGGTGCCCCTTGTGGTAAGCAGAGTAAGTGTCAGACTTCAGCTCACCAAGAACACCTCTATACAGTGTACAAAGCACCCGGCCTTAGAGTAAGGCTCTGTTCTCGCAAATGCGCTCTGCTTCGTATCTCCCTGGACTCTTCAGTTCTGCTAATCATCTGTCTGCTCCATGTTTCCTTCCTAGCACAATTATTCTTTCATTTGGACATTGGGGCCTTCGGAGAAAGGGGAGGTACGTCCTTCTGCTGTTTCTCATCTTATTTGAAAGGCCCTCAAATTTTGTGTTTTCGGTTCTGATTTCTGTTTTTATCTTTAGTATTGTTATTAAGTGCTTGAAATCCTGCTATCATAAGCAAAATATACTTCCGCTGATAAAAACAAATGCTTAAGAAAACAGCCAAAATACACATATATAGATCTATTGCTTCTTCTGCTCACTCATGCAAACTCTTGCAAGGAAACTGTGCAAAGTTTATATTAATGTGCATTTTGTCTCTAATAGCAAAATCCTATTAATATGTCAGATTTTCTTATGAACAAGAGCCAAATTATGAAAAGAGTCCAAATGTCCATCGACCGATGAATGGATAAAGATGTGGTATGTGTATATGTGTATATGTACATATACATACATGCATATACACAATGGGATATTACTCAGCCATCAAAAAGAATGAAATCTTGCCATTTGCAATAGCATGGAAGGAACTAGAGTGTATTATGCTAAGCGAAATAAGTCAATCAGAGAAAGACAAATACCACTTGATTTCACTCATATGTGGAATTTAAGAAACAAAAACGATGAACATAGGGAAGAGGGGGAAAATAAGGGAAGCAAACCATAAGAGACTCTTAGCTATAGGAAAAAACCTGAGGGTTCTTAGAGGAGAGGTGGGCAGAGAATGGGTTAAATGGGTGATGGGCATTAAGGAGGGCACTTGTGATGAACACTGAGTGTTGTATGTAAGTGATGAATCACTGAATTCTACTCCTGAAACCAATATTACACTGTGTTAACTAACTAGAATTTAAATTAAAAACTTGAAAAGAAATTTCTTATGTTTAAAGTATTTGAGGGTGTCTGGGTGGCTCAGTTGGTTAAGTGCCTGACTCTTGATTTCAGCTCAGGTCATGATCTCATGGGTTTGTGAGTTCAAGTCCTGCATCAGGCTCTGTGCTGGCAGCGCAGAGCCTGCTTGGGATTCTCTCTCTGCCTCTCTCGCTCTCTCGCCCCTCCCCTACTAACATTCTCACTCTTTTTCTCTCTCCAAATAAATAAATAAACTTAAAAAAAAGTATTTGATATTCTTCCTTATATAATCTGGATAATTATTCAAATCTTCCTAGACCCCCAAAATATACATTGTAAAATTTGTGACAGGATGGTGAAAAATATGAAGAAAGCAGTTTGTTTGTTTGTTTAAATAGAAAGCACTAATGAAGTTCTAGGGATAGAAAGCAATTTACTTCTCAAAATATTACGATAAGGACTATTCTTTTAGGGGAAAACAAAACAAGTAGGCAAAACAAAAATCCACGTGGAAGTAACCGGAATTAAAACGATGTGATCGCAACTGGAGAAGATTTCTAACAAATCAAGAGCACTTGACATTTTATGAAGAATAAAATAACAGGTATACACAAATATCTCCATTTGGGTGCACTTGGCTCATTTCCATTTTCTCAGTTTTACAGCCTGAGTCCTGTTTCTGACACTACTCCCGTCTTCCTCACCCTCTCACGCGCGTGATCTCCAGGGTCTGAAACACCAGTGTTGCTCGCGATTCTCTATTCTGAATATTCAGTCTTGTCTTACTGTCTGAGTTCCAGACTCACAGACCTGACAGTCAATCGGCCTTAGGTATCAAAATCTCAAGCTGTCTAGCCCAGAACCTTTACGTCTCCAAACATCCCTCCTCCGCCACCACCCCCACCACACCCAGTTCTCGCATTTTCAGTGAGATATACTGTTATAGTCCATTAAGCAAGACGTGTAGGTAATCCCCAGAGCAAGTCCTACCTGGGCTTTCTACCTCCGGACTCATGTCCAGTCCATCCCCGCCCCCCATCTGTTCACAAGAGATAATGTGTTTGACTCACATTATCTATTGGTCGGAATAACAGAAGAGCATCCCGTCTCCCATTTCCTCGTTTCCCTCTAATCTGTTCTTGACTCAGCAGTGAGGGTATTTCGAAACGTAAGTCAGATGACAGCCTGGCTCAGTGGATCACATCGCTCCTTAAAGGAAATCAGGTGTCACCGCATGTGTCCAATGTCATCTCGCTGCACCCACTCTCACACTGCACCCTCGCCACACCAGACTCCGTCACATCTGGGGATATACCCTTCTCTTCTCAAACTGGACACTTTGCTCATTTGGTTTCCTCTGCTGAGAACAGTTCTCTGGTCTTTGCGTGACTATCTCCTGGTCATTCTTTCAGACTCAGCTTCCAAATTCTGGGGAGTCGTCCTGCCCAGCCCATCTAAGAAGTACGTTTTTCACCTCCTTAATGACACCTGACAACATCTGTGATTAGATAATCTTTGTTTACATATTTATTGACAGCCCTTCAGTCCTTCGACATAATTCACACTGGTACACTCGGTGCTTAGGGACTCTGAATATCGGTCGAATGTTGTTGCTCATTTCAAGTACAGGAAGCACTAAGGAGCGTGCAGAGTCCACTCCGAGCCCTGGTCCCATCACTTGCCAGCTGTATGGTTCTGGGCATGTGACTCAAACTCTTTTTGCCTTCATTTCTGAATCTTTAAGATTTCATAGACATAAAGTACCTAGAACAATGTCTGGCACGTTTAAAAATTCAATAAAGTTCGGCCTATTCACTTATGCATGAATTTATTCTGCAAATATTTACTGAGTGCTTACCCTTCGTAGGGTATAGTGGAAGATTCTGTGAGTAGATCAAAGTCTTTGCCCTTTGTGGACTTCAAATCCAGGAACAGAATTAGCTCACAAAGAGATAAACCCAGAGAAACATGTGATTCGTGCCCTAAGAAAATAAAAAATAAAGACTAGTATTCATTTGCTAGGGGTGCCATGACACAGTACCACAGAAGTTATATGGTCTCCTGCTTCTTGAGGCTAGTTATCTAGAGGTTAGACTAGTATCAAGGTTTGGGCTGGGTTCTCTCCTTCTGAGGGTCATGAGACGGAATCTGTTCCATGCCACTGTCCTAGCTTCCGGTAGGTCACTGGCCAACTTTGGCTTCTAGAACCACACCCTCATCTCCGCCTTCCTCATCACACGGCATTCTTCCTGTGTGCCTACCTGCGTCCAAGTTTCCCCTTCATATAAGGACACCTGTCATATGGATTAGGGGTCCACCCTACACTAATTTGGCCACACCTAAGGACATCTTCAATGACCCTTTTCCAAATAAGATCAAATTCTTAATTCCCAGAGGCAAAGACTTCCACATGAGAACTTGGAGGAAGGGGGGCACAGTTCAACCTGAGACAAGACAAGAATAGAATATTTCCCGAGCAAATTCAATACTCTGAATGTATACTTAAATAACAAGAGAGCTATGAGTGGATCTGGATTTGTTTTTAGAAAATCGTTAATGCAGAATATCGTAAGGATTTCAACAATCGTGTTATAACCAAAGTCTCATGACTTTGATGGTTTAGCCATCATTTTAATTTCCCGAACCTTTCCTAGGCTTCATAAGATAAACCAGTGTTTGTCAGTATAGAAAAAGAATGGAAACTAAGTGATTAAGAATTATATTTCACAGGAGAAAAGGGCTCTAAAATGAAAACCGTGTTAAAGCAAAAGTGTCATTGTATCTACACAGTAAAATAAATGTATCTCTGTATCCAGTGTGAAATATGCAGGTGGGATGAGTGCTCCGGTTCATAAGGCTTAGTTGCAAACATGTTACCCAACCACACGGTGCTCATTCAGTCACCTCTCCACACAGTTCAGTTCAGCCTTACCGAGTCACCGGTGGTGACAAGATAGTTTGAATGTGGGATAGAGAGAAATTTAACATAGTTTTTGCTGTGAGGTAAAAAATGCGAGTTTTCTTTAATTTGAGAGGATGGCCTCTAACATAAAAACACACCGCCGATCCATGTGTGGAAGCTGTGTGTTTTCTACAACTCTTCTAAAGGTTTCTGTAGCTCTAGGTATGTAAAAGGAAAGTTTTGGATATTGTTCCGCTGGTTATCAGGCCTAATAGGCATGTGGCTGTCACCTTTCCGTAACGTGATGCAAGTAGAAATCCAACATCCCGGGACAACAATTCTGTTGAATGTTACCTCTTTGATATTAAAAAAAAAATGTCTAAAGCTCTCTGCCAATCAGGAAGTTCAACACTTCACTGGGGCCACTAAAGATGGCGGCTCTGAGGTGACATGTGGAGTCAATTTTCGCCTTTAAAAAATGCAATTAAGACTTTAAATGTAGCAACTGAAAACAATTTACTGAAAGCACATGACCAGCTGTTTCTTCTTATTTCTAGATTACGCATACGTGATGATAGAAGACCCACTATTCTAAACGAAGCAAAATGAAAAGTCTCCTTAACAACAACAACAAAATGAATTTAAATGCTCTTGGGTGAGTCGATGTCTCTGTTAAGTGGTGAACTGCTTTTTCAGAAAGGATTTACTTCGCACAGCTTTCTATGGATATACATTCATGCTTCTCAATTTCCCTTCAAATTCATTCAGCAGAGTTGAGAACATGAATGTAAACTCTGGGGCATAGTGCACAAATTTGCTTAGGGGTAGGAGCGTGGAGAAAAAGTACTGACGGAAGATGGGCAGAGCAGCAGAATGGAGAAAGCAGAAAGAAGGACTGAGATTTTGCAGAGCAAAGTTCACCCAAACACACTAGCCTGTAAGGGAGTTCTCTACAATTCTTTTTTTTCTTTTTCTTTTTCTTTTTTTTTTTAGCGATTTATTTATTTCTGAGAGAGACAGAGAGAGAGAGAGAGGCGGGGGAAGACAGCAGGAGCAGGGGAGGGTCAGAGAGAGAGGGAGACACAGAATCTGAAGCAGGCTCCAGGCTCTGAGCTGTCAGCACAGAGCCCGACGCGGGGCTCGAACCCATGAACCACGAGGTCATGACCTGAGCTGAAGTCGGACACTTAACCAACAGAGCCACTCAGGCGCCCCAAGTTCTCTCCAATTCTTATTCCCACTCTGGTGATTCACTCTGGAGCTGGGTTTGGAAGAAATGTGAATGAGAGAGTAAAAGCCTTCCCTTGTTTCTTTAACTTTAGAAGGAGCTAATGTGCCATCTTTTAATGACCTGCACAGTTACTCCGAGTCATTAGCATGTAGATTCTTTTCAGCAAATGTGTTCTCCAAATGCCATTCCCTCTCAACACCCACTCTTATTTACTGCTTCATAACCTCCAACTCCCAACAGTTGGTGGGAACAGAAAAAAAAAAAAACATGAAAGAGAAAAAAATGACAGCTGGTTTCGGTGGAAAGAACACTAGATCTTTTTACCCGTTTTTTACTGGTTTTACCCGTTGGTAGGCTGGACTAGGCTTATAATGGCTCAGAGATGCAGTTAAATTTTTAGGATTTTGTGACCCTGTTGTTAAATAGAGCCATTATTAACAATTAAATAATATAAACTTAAATTTAAATAAATAATACTGAAACAGAGGTAATAAATATTTAAAACACATCCTTTCCTAATTATCTTACTGTATTTTACTTTCACTGTGCTTTTGAGGTTATTTATGCCTATTTTATCTGCATGCTAGAAATACGATGTGATGGTACTTCAAACAGGCCAAGGTGGGAATATTTACACCCAAGAAATTGGCAAATGCTAAAAACTCAGGGTGTAACTCTGTTCTGTTGATTGTCTCTGCTTAGCAAAGCCATGGGGAAGGTTTTCTAATAATACATATTAGACCTAACATGTGCCATCTCATTATCCTGTCAATAGCACCAAAAAACCTGAAATCTCCCAGCATTTGAAACTGATTACCCAGTTCAGCAAAGCATCTGCTGACGGGGGAGGCCACTGAGACGACGCGACTGCCAGCTGGCCCTTGAGCTGGCCCAGGGCTATCCAAGGCTCCTTACTTCTTCTCCGTCCTTGGAACAAACATCTTACCCACTGTGGGAGTCGCCTCAAGGACACAGCCTCGGGAAAGCAATGTGTTGTTTCGACCTCCAGTTAATTCTGGCTACACAAATCTTACAATAAAGAACATTACAGTATTATTATTATTTGTCAAGTGAGCACTACACATCCTTTAAATATATTATATATAATGTATCATGTACAATATCATGATGTAATAATACATGAGTATAATACATACACGTTTTGTTTTGTCTGAGATCCAATTATCAAAAGTTTGAGATCCCCCTGTCTCCACCGTGCAAAAACTATTGATTTGGAAAACTTGTTTAACTCTGGGAGTATCACCTTCCTTATCTGCAAACTAGTGAAATGGGTGCCTTTCTCAGAAGACAATTTTAGGAACAAAATAAAATAGTTTCTGCTCAAACCCTGTATGGATTGCAAATGTTAATTACTATCAAACATTCAGCAAATAACTTTTGAGCTCCTAATATGAGCTCTCTTAACTTGCAAGGTCTGCAACGATGAATAATGTTTCGTCTTTATCTTCGGGCTGCTTACAGTCTGGAGATGAGAGATATATGTAAATAAAATAATTTAAGAGGATGAAATGTGACCCAACAGAGGAAAAAGCAAAGTGCTATGCAATTTAAGGAAAAGAAGTGATTGATTTTACCTGGAGCACCCAGGAAAACATCATAGAGAAGATAGAATCTTGAGATAAGCTTTGAAGAGGATGTTGCATTTTGTATCAACTGAGGAGGAATATGTGGAAACTTGACTCATGTCAGGCTGACAGTTGAAACACCAAACAGATTATCACCACAAATGCTATCATATCAACTAAGGAAATCACAACTGTATCGATATGCCCACTGCATCCAAAACCCCTACACGTATTGTCCATGTACAACAGAAAGAATTATGCCGCTTACAATCCAGGGTGCCTGACTACAATCTTGCACGTTCAAGAGTTGACTAAATATTTATTCACGTTTTTTTTCCTATTTATAAGCCATGTTCATTTCTAATAAGCAAACTGTAAATTCTCCCATGACCTTTCTCTAGCAAAACATTCACGTCCAAATGGATTTTAAAATTATTTTTTCAAGAAACTACAGAATGTTCTACTGAACAGGACAGAAGGGACTATCCCACAGGCTGAAAGAAAAGTTGCCGCTGATGGAGCCCAAGCAGCGCACAGATGAGGCACGGAGGAGGGACCCGAGGAAGGGCGCGTCTGCGGGGGGTTTTCCTGGGAGGGTGGGACACCGAGGCAAGCGTGAAACCTCTCCATCCGCTGCGGGGACGAGGACCGTTAAAGTAAGGGCATGATTTCATCTCCCAGTGAGGGGGTCGGGCAAGGGCTGGCGTCCGTCGGTCAAGTTCACCGGCAGGCTTCCCCTGGCGGGGCAGGGCGCGCCGGGGAACGTGTGCAACTTTACAAGGCAAACCCCGCTTCCGAGAGGGCTCGGCAGAGCGTCTACACAATTTCAGTGTCAAGGGCGAGCTCGGCCACGACGGGTCTGCAGCCGTGACCTCGGGGGGCTACGGAAGAGGCCGCGGGGCGGGTCTGTGTCCCCAGCGGACACAGGTAGGGGCCGCGCTCCCCCCACGCTGAGAGGGGAGCCGTTTCCGTCCCCACTGCGGGCCCCCCCCGCGGCACGTGCGCCCCCCTGGCAGCCGCGGTGCGGAAGGGCCTCCCGCGTCCTGTCCCCGTGACGACTGTCCGTCTGTCGCCGCCCGGGCGTGCGCCCCCCCCCCCCACCCCGGGGGGACGGGAAGTGCCGGGGCTGGACGACTCCGCTTCAANAAATAATGTTAACAGAAGTCCGCCCGGGAAGGGGCCCCGGGGAAACTTCGGCACCAGAGCAGCCCGTGCTCGAGCCCGGGGTCCGGCAGCGGGGCGGGGACCCCGAGGGCGTGGGGCCGGGAGGGAGACCGCGCCCTCNCTGCGCCCCCGGGCCCGGGGGCGGGGGGGGGGGCAGCAGGAAGGGGAAGAGCTCTCGGCACTTTTAAACCCTTCGCGGGGCCTGTGGAAACTGCGCTCGAGCCATTCCTTCAGGCGTTAAAGGGAGTTGTGGGATTTTGGTTTGTTTGTTTTCAATTAACTGCCCATTTTTCTGAACGGTTCCCCCAGGATCTATGTTTAGGTCCTGAAAACAGTTATCGTTCCCAGAAAAATCCTTCCGTGGTAACTTGAAAATTCTAGTAGGGACGCAGGAATAGCCTCAGGATCTGGGTCAACTAAAGGGTCAAAAACATTCATTGTTTAGGCTCCACCTCTGTCCGTTATTGTGGAAAAGGGGGAAATGGGAGTCAGAAGCCTTTGTTGTTGCTGCCGACCCGGTGCTGAAGACATCAAGCGATCGAGGCTGGGGAGGGCACACTTCTATGCACAATAAACATAACCGTCTGGTTTATGATGAATGAAAACAACAGGGAAAAAATGGAGCCTGATAGTTAATAGTTTAGCATATAGCGGAGGGCAGTGCAGAAAGTTTCAGGCACCAACCCCTCTAAAGCTGTAAGGGGCAGGTGAAGGGGGAGAGGACGTGAGCAAGTCTGTCTACAACTTCCAGGAGTGATCACAGACTCTCCACCTCCGGGGATTGTGATGGATGACGATAATAAACAGATACATATTGTCTCATCATCATTTTTTAATTTACTTATTTAGGAAGTACGAAGTTTGCAGCTAATGTGCATCGTGCCCTTGTTAGGCACCCGTCTAGGTGCTTTGTGTATATTCACTTATTTAATCCTCACAGTAGCCTAGGAGATCCGTGCACCACCTTGAACGTCCCCAGTAAAAAGAGTGGAAATGGGAACAGGAAATCTCATCTCGCAGCAGGTGAAGAGAAATGCAAAGCCAGGTAACAGGACACAAGATCTCCTTGACTTACACCTTCACGGCTGTCTTTGAAACTTGGGACCCAAGTAACACCTGCACTGGGGCCAGTGGCTCTCCGGGAAGTAGGGACAGTAATTTGCATCACTCCTGCTTCCAGAGTCACTGCCACGCCAGTGGGGTCATTTCAGGGGACCAGGAAAGTCTTCCTGTACCTTTGCCTTTCCCGTTGTCCCCTCTACCGATGGACCCGGACTGGAGTTTCTTCCTTGAATCACTTAAGACGACTGAAAATGCATTTGGTTTTCAAAGAGAGAAGAAAGAAGCAAAGACAAGACAATGCTAGTAACAAGTCTAGAAATTGCGTGAAGCTACCTTTATTTGTCTCTGCAGTCTCTTCTCATTTTCTTTTTTTTCTTTTTTTCTTTTTTAATATTTTATTTATTTCTAGGAGAGAGAGAGAGAGAGACAGCGTGAGCAGGGGAGGGTCAGAGAGAGAGGGAGTCACAGACTGAAACAGGCTCCAGGCTCTGAGCTGGCAGTCAGCACAGAGCCCGACGCGGGGCTCGAACCCACGAACCGCGAGATCATGACCTAAGCGAAAGTCGGGCGCTCAACCGACTAAGCCACCAAGGCGCCCCTCTCTTCTCATTTTCTAAATTGAACTGCATCATGAACTAAAAATCTTCCTCCTTACTTTCTTGGTTCCCTTCCTTCCTCAATCCCACCTTCAAATATGTCTTACTTGCTTCATTTCTAAATTGCTTCTTATGTCAAGGACCATGCTAGTTGCCAGGTTTGCAAAGGCAAATCTATACTCTCTCCCCTCCACTTAAGGGCTTGGTAGGGGGAAGGGAGAGCAGTTGAGTCCATGAAGTAGCAGCCGACTCTGAGAAAGGTCAGCAACGAGGGCTTTAACGGAGTTTTCTTTCTGCCAGGGGAAGGGAGGTTTAAAAGAATTACCTGTCTTGCAGGGTAAGGGGTGAAGAGAGTAGAAAATGACAACAATGGAAAGAATGGAGCCTAGAGAGGATGTTGGATTTTCCGGAAATCGGTTGTGGAGGAAATAATTAGCTAAGTAGAGCAGCGGATGCAACATGTGGTTGGTCATGACACTTCCTGGCTGTAGAAGCTCAGAGAAGTCACTTTGCTTCCCTCAGTCTAGACGCCTGTGTCAAATGGGTATGATGGTAGGACTTGCCCCACAGGATGAAGCCTTATGTTGTTCTTTATCTTCCATCCGCATGTGTTTTGCACCCAGTTCTTGGCCTCACGTCATGCCCCAGAGGCCCCACTGATTTCACTCCTACTGTATTTTTATTCAAAACAGCAGCTGGGGGTGCTTGAGGGGCTCTGTCAGTTGAGTCACCTCCTCTTGATTATGACTCAGGTCCTGATCTCAGGGTCCTGAGAACACCCCCCTGCATTGGTCTCCACACTAGGCAAGAGTATGTTCGGATTTTCTCCCTCTCCCTCTGCCCTTCTCCCACTCACACCAGCGCACTCTCTCTCTAAAACAAAACAAACAAAACCCCAGTGATCAATTTACTTTATAATATCCTCTCTCCTCGAGCCAAAAATAATGTTAATTTTTAATAATCACATTTTTAGCATCCTACTTCCCACATAGTGTATACATATATATGTATATACACATAAATGTAGTGTATAGTAAGTACTAAACATGTATATACATGCATACATGGCATTCTAGCCTATGATATTTCCTTTTTTTATTTCTCAGTTTCTTAGTAAAAATTCTTTTTTTCAAAGTTTTTTTATTTACTTAAATAATCTCTACACCCAACATGGGGCTCAAACTCATGACCCCAAGATCAAGAGTTGCATGCTCTTCTGACTGAGCCAGCCAGCTGCCCCTCGTAAAATGCCTTTTGAGAGACTCTAGTCCCATCTCCTTTAAAGTCCAGAGAAAATCAAACTGTCTACACCAAGAGTAAGAGGACTGGGTGGGAGAGAGCATGTCTACACACCAGACCCAGAAGTGCACATTTGTAGATTTCATAGGACTGACAAATCCAATTACCCTCAACGTGAGGGTTGGGGCACTGACCCCTCATGCAGCCAAAAATCCGTTAACTTTTTGTTTACATTTAGTTATTTATTTTTGAGAGAGACAGTGAGAGAGCATGAGCTGGGTAGAAGCAGGGAGGGAGGGAAAGAGAATTCCAAGCAGGTTCCACGCTGTCAGCACAGAGCCCGATGCAGGGCTCAGTCTCATGGAACCATGAGATCATCACCTGAGCTGAAATCAAGAGTCAGACACTTACCCAACTGAGCCACCCAGGTGCCCCAAGTATAACTTTTGACTCTTAACAGCCCGCTCGCTGTTCACCAGAAGCTTAATGATAACAGAAACAGTTGGTGAACACATAACACATATTTTGCATGTTATATGTATTGTATACTATATTCTTATAATAAAGTAATCTAGAGAAAAGAAAATGTCATTAAGAATCGTAATGAGGAGAAAATCCATTGACAGTACTGTGCTGTAAGGAACCCATGTATATGTGGGTCTGCAGTTGAAACCCGTGTTATTTGAGGGCCAGCTGTACTAGGACTGGAGACATGAGCTTGAAGGAATTAAAATTCCTCCTTAACTACGGCACTTTGTTTTTTGAAGGCTTCTAGGTCGGCATTTTTGTTTGACTGAAATAAGGTACAGTCTGTTCAAGCATTTTTCTGTCTTCACCGAGAAAAGTTCCCAAATGTGCCACTAGATATGTGCTTTTCTCTGGCACCTGCTTGATGTTGGACCCGTGCTTTGGCACCTTCTCGGAGCAAGCAAATTACAGTCTTGTACACCCCCTCCTACACCTGGCTGACCTTCATGATTGTCTGATAGACGCTGCACTAACAGAATGGCTTCTCGGCTGAGCAAAGACCAGGTTTACACCGGAGCAAAACTGGGAGACACACATGCGGAGAGTCCGAAGCGTGGCCTGGGGCCTTCGGTGCATTTGTGTGCTGCCCAGTGCCCGCGTGCTAGAAGTGACTCATGTTGTGCACAGCAATGACGATCCCAGAGTGTTGGCGACAAGGGGAGAGGTGGCAGTCGTCATTTCAACGTTCCTTTTCTCCCTAAAGAGACAGATACTTCTTGCTATTGTAAGCACTTTACGTCAGAGCATTTAAAAGGGGTCCCCCAAGGGAGGTGAGGTGAGACAGAAGTGGGAGATGGTTACGTGGTGATGGAGTTTTAAAGGACACGAGAGAGCCTGGAGGGTGCAAGAATTACGAAAGAGAAAGAATAAGGAAATTCCTTTGGTATATTTTGCTTCAAGAAATGTTGGTAATAACTGGTCTTAAAATGAGAAAGGGACAGGCAAGCGCCATCTTTCTGATTTCTGTTTGGGTTAAAAAATAAGCCTCAATTAGTATTTATCTATCGTGCTCCTCAGAGTCTAACAACACTGATCCTGTTGTCGCGATTATCATAATTAGCATTGCGGTGAGATGCATGTAGAGTTTTTCTTTCTTTTTTTTTTTTTAAATGTTTATTTATTTCTAGGAGACAGAGAGAGAGAGAGCGTGAGCAGGGGAGGGTCAGAGAGAGAGGGAGTCACAGACTGAAACAGGCTCCAGGCTCTGAGCCGGCAGTCAGCACAGAGCCCGACGCGGGGCTCGAACCCACAAACCGCGAGATCATGACCTAAGCGAAAGTCGGACGCTTAACCGACTAAGCCACCCAGGCGCCCCACATGTAGAGTTTTTCTAATGTCATGCACTGAGCAGCCCCGGCTGACACCGAAAAGTTCAAGCTTTCTCTGACCATTTAATTTACTGCCGAGCATTGGCCACTATTGTTGATTTCTATGCAACAAACATTACCGCACGCCTGTTATGTCAGAGTCCTCATCTTCGAGACGCAAACACTTTCTTACTGTCATGAACATTTGCTCCCCTGCCCTCTGCTCTTCTCAGGGTTCCAGAAGATCAGAACAGACTTCTCTGCATCATCGCCTAGCCAGACCCCTAACAATTGGCAGAAACAGAGAGGAGAAAAGGTAGCATGACTCAAAGTAAAAAGAAAACATGAATCCAAAGTCCTGGTGAATCCTAATGCCACCAACATGTTTTTGTATGTGTGGATACGGACATCTGTCGACCTACCTATTGGATTGCATTAAGTGTTCCCCAGTAAAGACTTTTTAAAATTTTTTCTCCATTTTTAAACCAAGGGTGTTAACAATAACAACAAAAACACGTTTTAGTCCACTGCAGTACCATATGTGGAGAGAATATCTCTGTAAGATCATGAATCCTTACACTTTCCTCACATCTGTTTTAAGGATCAGTCCTATGTTATGTATAATGCTCGTGTAAGATGGTAACATTAAGGAAAATATCTGATTTTTTTGGCACCTTTTTTGTAAGTCTGAGATTATTTCAAAATGAATAGGCAAAAATAAAAAAAATCACATAAAATGTGTTACACACGTGGAACAGGCATGTTCAGTGCTGACAGGGTCATCCGTCAGAAATAGAAACCCGAGTATAAAGTACATTAGCTCAATGTAATGTGGAACAAATTCTTTTTTAGTAATGTGTGGACGATGGATCTTTTTATCTGTCCATCATAATTTAATATGCATATAAAATCCCTCGAAGTTATACCAGAGCCCAGAAGTACACATTTGCATTATTTTAAAAGTCAGTGCAACTAACTCACAGTTCACGTTGAACAAGCTTTTCCCTTTCCCAGGCGTTTTTATTTAAGAAATCTAGAAAATTTTTAACAATCATTTAGGACAGTACAATCACATAATTTCCCTTTATATTTTTCAATGGCAAAATAAGAAAACATAATTGGTAGTGAGCGAAAATGAGTACTCATTTGTAAGATCACTGTGACATTCTGAAGCAGTCTTCAGTACTAGGAGTGATATTCAAGCAAGGCCAGTTACCATAGATTCCCTTTGCATCCCCTAGATCCCAAATGTGCCTTCCTAAGGCCATGGTCTCACCTGAGAAGGATGCAAATCACCGCAGGAGAGCACATTTTATTATACATTTTATTGTGTTATTTCTCTTAGGTGTGCCCCGTCTCCTCTCCACAGTGTGTATATACTGAGCCACTAGTGATAAGGGACTGGCAGCTTTTGAGTGCAGTTGTAAATACGGTATAGTTCAGTTTTTAATACAAGTCTCACATATAGAAATAAACTGATTAAAATAAAAAGTTAAGGACACAGGAGTCTAGTTTGTGGTTATAAACAAGCCTGAGTAGCTGCAGACAGGTCCTCGGGTGGGTGGCCACATCACTGGTGCTGGGACAGAGCGGGACATGCACAAAAGTAATTCTCCCAAGCAGTGTACACCGTCTAGAAAAAGTCTTGCCCTCGCCATTTCAGTGCATATGGGCCCAGCTTCCTCCCGACAGCACCAATATCTCACACACAAGGCAGATCGCAATTCTGGAGGAACTCGGGACTCCGCCTGATAGGAGTTGGTATGTAAATAGTTTAGCTGCCTGGGCCATTGGAGAAGAATGAGAGGTGCATATATTCTGCACCGTTTCCAGAGTTCCCCGGCTTCAGTGGCCATGGGAATAATTTGTTTCACAGTCCGCCCTATAGTGGCCCTTCCTCTTGGTTTCGTTCCCACACTCCTCTACTGTGGCTTCCCGGAATTATCTCCCAAACAACCTGCATGCACTTCCATTTGAATTCTTGTCAAAGGGTCTGCTTCCGTAAAAACCCAAACTAAGACAGTGAACTCTCCTAGTCTTCCATTCTCGGCCCCAGCATCTGGAGCAAAAAATCAGCAGGACTCAATCTCATTTTTTTATACGTGAAAACAATTTGAAGGATTCTTCAAATCCAGATTTTATAAAGATAAAAGGTTTATCTACCAACCTGCTCGTTGGTAGATAATGACTTCACCCACAACACAGGATCAGAATTACACATAATTCACGATCCTTAAACCAAGCATGACAATATACTACATCTAGAGATTTTATACAGTGGGAGTGCCGACATGAATTTACTTCCTCCTAAGGATTAGGAACACTCTTAGCAAAAGGTGACTATAAAAACTTTCCTGTTTTGGTTGCATCTGTATTTCTCTTCCAGCATTGATGGGTTATGCCAAGGACACTTCTAGATATTCTGTATCATGATGATCTCCAATGAGATCATCCAATCTCGCCCTTGTGCTTAACATTCTCAGACTCTGCTTTGTGTGTGGTTCAAATTCCATCGTCCAGGCATAGTTATTATCACCTGGATTCAGAAAAAGTTACTTCTGAGGGGAGTTTTCTCATACTCGCCTCTCCTCAGCCCTTACATCTCCGGTGAGGGCTTCCTTCTCTCTTTGGCAGAGCTCACTTCTTTATGAGTTCCTATTTGGAAGAGGATGGGGAGCCTTTATGTCTCTACTCCTTTTGGCAGGAATGATAACTTCCAGATGGCCCCTTACTTTGAAATGGAAGCAGAAACATCCACCCATGATACCCGCTATGCCATCAACTCACAAGTTTGCCTACTTTACTATTTATTTCCAGTCATGTGATGACATACTGATTAATGACCGGGTTTTCTTCCTCAAGTCTCATGGATAACATACACTTCCAAGGCTGAAAGATGGAGAGGCCCATCTCAGCTGCAGTTACACTTGAACCTCAGGGGACACACGTCCAGGCTCATTAGAAATAAAAAGGTCACCAGAAGAACAATGTTGCCATGGTTTTTCTGCCATAAATACATTCTATAAATGACTGTGCTTGGCTGACAGTCTGCAGTATGAACTGCCCCTTAAACGGGGCAGGGTCACAAGTTAACATTAATGTTGTACCCAGATTGATAGTTCTAAGATGCTATTATATCTTTTAAATCTCTTGGTTCTCAAAATAACCAGAGGTACCTAGAATAAGTGACAGTCTCAGCTAGTGGTGGCTGCCTCTTTTACTGCCGTCGCCCACTGTCAGCAAATCACATGTAAACTCTACGAGGTAAGGCAAGGTCTACTAGCCGCTGCAATATACGAATCCTAAGTCTTAGTGGCTTTACACCATGCAACTTTATCTCTTCCTCACACTAACGTTCCTTGTTGATGGGGAAGACTTTGCACGTGTCATCCAGTGACTCAGGTCCTTCTCCCTTGGGGCACCACCCTCCTCCCATGCAGCTGATTGGGGGGAAGAGGCTGAGCAAATGAGGATTTGTATGTGGAAAGTTTATAAGGGCCAGACCTGAAAAGGGATACACCATTGCCACAGTCGGGTGCCAGGGAGAACCGGAAAGGTACTCTAACTCTGGGACCCAGAGAAAAAGAAGCAGGATTTGGAGAACGCATAGTATTCTTTGCCAAATATAATATGCTGCTTCCAAACTCCCCCCAAATATAATATGCTGCTTCCAAACTCCCCATTTTGTCCCGTAATCTCCTCTACCTAGAATATTCCCTTCCCTTCTTACACTTTCCTTCTCTAGACAACATTCACTCATCATGGTAGCTGAGCTCAGATGCTGCCTCCTCTGAGAAGCCTTCCCTGATGCACTCATTTCCTTTCTCAGTGAATATAGGTGCCTATTTTCTTGTTCCCTTTCTACTCCTAATTATCCTCTAATATTGAACTGTATCAGCTCTATTAACATTTTCTACCTTTGGATAGTGCCTGTTAGTGGTGATGCATATTTGCTGAGCTACTAAAGGAATGGAGCCCATCATTCCTCTTACTATGACATACTCTCTAGTGGCACCAAGTGGCAGTCCTCTAATAGGCAGCAGGACTGACTTCTTGAGAGTCACCTGTACAGTTGTTACAGCCAGTCCTGCAGTCCTAACCCCCACACGTGTCTCCCCTTGGGGAGAGTATATTTTCCAACTTCACTGCCTTGGGCTTGGTCACATGACTTGCTTTGACCAATGGAATGTGGGCAGACGTGAGGATGGCTCAGTTCAAAACTGAGCTTTGAGGACCATCACATGTTTTCATTCACCTTGCTTCTGACTTCTGCCATGAAAAGAGTGGCCTCTGATGAATGCTGTTCCTTTAGCCTGTGTTCTAGAATGAGAGACATGTAGCTCAGAGCTGAACCAATGCTCAACCCCAGCGAGATAATAAAGTCTCCCAACTGAATTCTTTTATAAAATAGTCAAGCTGGAGCCCAGAAATATGCATTTTTAAATTTTTTACATGTTTTTATTTATTTCTCAGAGAGAAAGAGACAGTGTGAGCAGGGGAGGATCAGAGAGAGAGGGAGACACAGAATCTGAAGCAGCCTCCAGGCTCTGAGCTGTCAGCACAGAGCCCAATGTGGGGCTCAAACCCACAAATTGTGAGATCATGACCTGAGCCGAAGTCGGACACTTAACCGACTGAGCCACCCAGGTGCCCCCGAAATATGCATTTTTAAAATGCCTCCAAGGTTATTTGAATGCTCAGCTGGCCACATGTGGAAATCACTGTACACATGAGTCTCCCACTCAATAGGAGAAAAAAACCTATATATATATATATTTTTTTTAATGTTTATTTATTTTTGAAAGAGAGAGAGTGTGTGTGAGCAGGGGAGGTCACAGAGAGTGGGAGACACAGAATCCCAAGCAGGCTCCAGGCTCTGAGCTGTCAGCACAGAGCCCGACGCAGGGCTCGAACCCATGAACCGTGAGATCATGACCTGAGCCGAAGTCGGACGCTCAACCGACTAAGCCACCCAGGCGCCCTGAAGAAATCAATATTTAAAGCAGTGGGACAGGGCGTCCATAAAGACGCCCCTGTCAGCCATTTTCCCAATCCCATGGCAGGGCACACAACTTCAGACAATCCCAGAGGTTCTTGAGTGGCAGCTGAACATGAACCCCACTGCGGTGGGGGGTTTGGGAGGCAGAAAGGTCCCGAAGTGTGTACAACTGTGCCCTTCCAACCCCGGTGTGGGCAACTGTGCTCCATAGGCCTGTGTAGGATGTAGGTTAGTGGGTTTTTCCTTCAACCTGAATTCACTGTTCCATCACAGAATTAAAATGGGCCAGTTTAGTAAATCTTATTAGGATCCCTTTATTCTTTTGAGTCATTAGGTAATATAACTTAAAGGTAAAATAATTATACTCTACATATAGTCTAGCAATAAGAGATACAGTTTAGTATATGTAACATAATTCTTATTTGATATCTATAAGGGTTTTTCCCCCTATCAGTCTGGCATGTAGAGTGCTATTGGTAATTTTTTTTAAGACATGTAAGTGATTTTTATGCCTTTTTGGCCTATTGATTCACCGTGTTCTGTTTATCCAGCCATATGTCCTCTGTCCATGAATTGAGGGTTTGCATGAGGCACAAAAGAACTTGACTCCATGACAGCAGGTACTATGTGCTGTGATTGAACAAGTGGCAGGCATATGACTTTTGCTATTTCCTTGGCAGAGTAGAGAAGGTGTGGGGAGAAGAAACATACTTAATTCTGTAAATACTAGGTCTTAGTCCCTTTATCATGGGGGAAAAGGAAGAGTAGATAGTCCTAGGAACACTGAGAATCGGTGTCACATCCATGAATCACATTAGGTAGGGAGATTACACTTTTTTCCAGTAGTCGACAGTAACTATCACGTCAAATAGAGAGTGGCAATCCCAAAGGACAGGCGTATGATGCCACAGTCCTCCAGGACCCCTTTAGATTGTCATAGGCAGCAATCCGGGTTCATTCCTCATGCTTCGCCTTGTTCCCTGGAGCTCCTAGTTTTATAAATGTTTGCTGAATGAGTGGATGGGTAAATGGACAGTGGTAGGGAGGGGAGATTTCTGCTGAGCATAAATGGGACTCACTGAGGAGGCTACTCCAAAGAGCTATGTACGTGGTCAAACACACATTTGCTGCCAGGAATTTTAGCCCTTTGTGCAAGTGGAACATAGCAGGCTCACACCCATTGCCTGGGGATACTTGAAATGCCCAGGCAGGTAAGTCTTCCAGGCAGGCCGGTCACTTCCTCAAATAGTGGCTCCCCCCCCTCTTTTTTTTTTTTTTTAGCATTTATTCAGTTTTGAGAGACAGAGAATAAGTGGGGAAGGGGCAGAGAGAGGGAGACACAGAATCTGAAACAGGCTGAGCCATCAGCACAGAGCCTGATGTGGGGCTCGAACCCACAAACTGTGAGATCATGACCTGAGCTGAAGTCAGATGCTTAACCGACTGGTGGCTCGCCCTCTTCTTGATACAAGCGCTTAAGATTTTTGTCTGCTATTGTCTATTGCAGGGACAGAGCTGAATGTTTTATAGTATCGCTGGTGTTTTGTAGCAAATCCTGTTTTCAATAGATCCTCTAAAAGACAGACATAAAGATGATCTAATTTTGAATTCATGCCATGCTTATATCTCACGCTGGGAAATAACATTCTTCATTGAAATTAAAGTAGTTTGTATAAAGTGATGAAGTTACTAAGTATTGGTAAGCAAACTGAGAGGAAGTTTTAGCAAATGCTTTGCAGAGGGACAGTGGAGAAAAATAGCAGCACAGTCTTCTTCTAGAACCAACATAGGAACCATCTATGAATCTCCGTAGATTTAACATATTCTGCAGAAGATAGGGGTGGATCCTCTGAACTTAACCTAAAGAAGACAGGCAGGGTTTGTTTTGTTTTTCCTCACTTATTACTTGTTCAGAGGCACAAGAACTCAGGCAAAATTTCCTCTCATCACCATTGAGTCTAACTCATAGGATGAGGGTAAAGGTAAATGCAACAAATATTCTAGAGTGTGTCACCATCATTTTAAGCATAGGCATCATTAGACAACTGGGGGGAAAAAAAAGGAATGGTAGATGGCAGATGGCTTAGTCCTCATATTAGAATGCACATGACAATACTAATTTTGATATTGAATAAGAAAGGAAAGCTCTGGGCACTCCAGGCCAGGTTCTAACTGGGAGCTGGGCCTCAGTGTTAATGGTCCTTATCTTTTAATGCCTGGAGCAAAAGTCTAGCTAATGTTGCCCAGCAATTCTGTACAGAACACAGTCTATTTCTAAGACATTTGGCTACAGAGGGTCTGGAGTTTTCTCCCTAGTAGGAAGTTGTCACAAAGTTCTCAGCTCAGCAATGCAAGTTTCACCAAGGCAGACCAGGCTGAATTTTGTTTTCCCAATAGGAAATTAGAAACTATATTGTCTCAGGGCACCTGGGTGGCTCAGTGAGTTGAGCGTCCGACTTTGGCTGAGGTGAATATCTTACAGCTTGTGAGTTCAAACCCCGTGTCGGCCTCTGTGCTGACGGGCCAGAGCTTGGAGCCCACTTTGGATTCTGGGTCTCCCTCTCTCTCTGCCCCTCCACTGCTTACACCCTGCCCCTCTCAAAAATAAACATTAAAAAAAAAAAAAAAGAAAACTACATTGTCTTTGGGACTTCTTTTGGAAACCAAGATCCAAGGACTTTTATAGGCTGAATCGGAGCCACGTATCCAAACAGAACTACCACTCCTTCTAATATAAGACACCAAAAGAGACTGCAAATTGCAAACCTGGTTTCCTGTGCTTCCAGGCTTCTTTCCAAGATGGAGACAGCACAAACTCAGGGAAAGAACCTGAGCTTTGCAAACAGACATGTCTGAGGTCACCTCCTTCCTTCCACTGCCTGGCTGTGAGAGGGCCCCGTGAAGGATAGCTCTGATGGCCTGCAAATCCCATTGCTTGTCCCTAGTCTCTGTTTCTTCAGAATCTCTCTGTGACATTGGACACTTCTAACCATGCCCTCCCACACTGGTTTCTTCCACATGCAAGAGCATTCCTTTCTAGTACGATCCAGTGAAGTGTTCCTAAAAATGATGTCATGATGACCGCGCTAGCTCCGAGGGTTATTGACACTGTGCAGTGAGCTATGCATTGTACAGAGTGCTGAGGAATAAAAACTTGCCCCTACCCTTAAAGAATTTACTGTCTGGAAGGAGAAATAAAATTACTAAGAAATGATTGCGAACCTCATAACTTGTAAGTGGTGGTAGCAATAGTAGTAGTAGTAGTAGTGGTAGTAGTCGTAGTCGTAGTCATAAGAGACAAGTAGTGCCTAGATTATTAAAGTTCTGAAATGCATGAAAGAACAGCTTAAGTTTTATTCTACAGGTCAGTTCTTCTTTTTCAAGTTATTGATTCATTGAGAGACAGAGAGAAAATGAGGGCGAGCGGGGAAGGAACAGAGAAAGAGAGGGAAGGAGAGAATCCCAAGCAGTCCCTGAATCATCAGCGCAGAGCCCAACACAGGGCTTGAACTCATTAACCCTGAGATCTTAACCTGAGCCGAAACCAGGAGTCAGATGCTTGTCCGACTGAGCCACCCAGGTGCCCCTACAGGCCAGTTCTTCTTAACTATGCTTTATTATGTACTGTTATCAGTAAAAAGAAACTGAGAGAATACACTAATGAACACACACACACACACACACACTACAAACTCCGTTATACACACAACTTATATTTGCACATTCACCAACGATCTAAAACTTAATTGTAGCCCCCAAGTCAGCACTCAGCGCTCCTGCAGTCATCTGGGGGCATCTGAACGCCTGGAGGCGGGTTTCCGGCTGAAAGGAAGCAACATGACGCTTTGCCTTATTTCACGCCTACTCTAACAACTGTCCTTTTCACCCTCTGTTTAGTGCCAGAGTTTTTGTTCCTTTGTGCTTCCAGCTGGGGCTTTTGCTGGTTTAAATGGCCCCCGAGCACAGTGCTGAAGCGCTGGGTAGGATTCCTAAGCACGAGAAGGTTGTGATGCACCTTCCAGAGAAGGTACATGTGCTGGGTAAGCTCTGCTCAGGTGGTAGTTATAGTGCCGCCGAATTGAAAAATAATGATTCAACAATCTATATGACGTGACGTTTCTTTAAAAAGGAGCACACATAAATACTTGTTTTATCAGTAAAATTGTTGTCAGCTGGGCACATAAGGACAGATTATAACGACTCAGTGTAGACACTTCAAGTATTTTTTTCATGTTCATTTCACTAGTAAGCCAACATAAACATATCTTTGAATATAAATGTTTGGTGTACTGTAACCACAGCAGGACCCTGGAATTGCATCGGTTCTCACTTTCATAATACATGCTTTACAAAATCACCATCCCAAGCGATTTTCCTATCGGCGGTTTTATTAGGTGCTTATCCAGTGGTGTGCAATTCCTATTAGTAATTGCGTAATGAAACCCCACGACGGTCTGCTGGAGTTTACACAGGAAATGAGACTCTCCTGTCCTCAGTGAATGGAAGTCAGAGAGACCAAGGAGAAGACTTTCAGAAAGGAGGGATATGGTGGCAGCATGAAGTGCAACAGAAAGGCCAGTATTTCAGTGTGAAGAAGAAGACTGGATGGAGAGCATCCTTAGCAAGGTCAATTTTTATTGCGTGCCAGAAACAGAAGGTGGCCTAGGCCATCGCAGAGACGAGGGAATGCTGGCTGATAAAAAGGTCCAGATCACAATCATGGGAGGGAGGGAGGAAAACATCGATTGGAGTTGGGACTAGTTAGACATCAAGTGGTCAAAGAATTCTGCCTCCATGAAAATGACAGGAATTGGGATAAATCCTGTCCATGAACCAAGCACTGAAGTTCTTGTATGTAGAAGAGTGACCCAGAGACTCAGGATCTCAGAGAAGTAGGCAGAAAGGTGGTATGACAGCCTGGTGCCCTGGACTTCAGTATGTTGTTTTTGTTGTTGTTTTGGTTTTTAATTTACGAAGGGAACAGGGGTGGGGCGCCTGGATGGCGCAGTTGGTTAAGCATCCAACTTCAGCTCAGGCCATGCTCTCACAACTATGAGTATGCATCCCACATCGGGCTCTGTGCTGACAGGTCAGAGCCTGGAGCCTGCTTCCCATTCTCTCTTTCTCTCTTCCTCTCCTGCTCTTGCTTTCTTTCTCTCTCTCAAAACAAATAAACAATGGGGCACCTGGGTGGCTCAGTTGGCTAAGTGTCTGACTTCAGCTCAGGTCATGATCTTGTAGTCGTGGGATTGAGTCCCCGCATCAAGCTCTGCACTGAGCATAGAGCCTGCTTGGTCTCTCTCCCTCTCCCTCTGCACCTTCCCCTCTCATACTCTCTCTCTTTCTCTCTCACCCAGTGCTCTTCAGAAGAAGTGCCCTGCTTAATCCCCACCCCTTACTCACCTCCCCTCTGGCAACCAAGTTTGTTCTCAATAGTTAACAGCCTGTTTCTTGGTTTGTCTCTTTTTTCCTTTGTTCATTTATTTTGTTTCTTAAATTCCACATATGAGTGAAATCATATGGTATCTGTCTTTCTCTGACTTATTTCAGTTAGCATTATAGTATCCAGATTCATCCATGTTGTTGCAAATAGCAAGATTTCATTCTTTTTTATGGCTGAATAATATTCCATTGTGTATACGTACCACATCTTCTTTTTCCATTCATCTTTCAGTGGATACTTGGGATGCTACCATAATTTGGTTACTGTAAATAATGCTGCAACAAACACTGGGGTGCATGTACCATTTGAATTAATATTTTTGTATTTCTTGGGCAAATACCCAGTAGTGTGATTCCTAGATCCTAGGGTATTTCTATTTTTAACGTTTTAAAAAATGTTTTATTTATTTCTGAGAGAGGGAGAAAGGCAGCGTGAGCAGGGGAGGGTCAGAGAGAGAGGGAGATACAGACTCTGAAACAGGCTCCAGGCTCTGAGCTGGCAGTCAGCACAGAGCCTGATGAGGGGCTCGAACCCACGAACCGTGAGATTGTGACCTGAGCCGAAGTTGGACGCTCAACTGACTGAGCCGCCCAGGCGCCCCACTATTTTCAGCTTCTTGAGGAAACCCATACTGTTTTCTACAGTGGCTGTCTCAGTTTGCATTCCCACCAAGAGCACAAAAAGCTTCCTTTTTCTCCACATCCTTATCCTTGCCATCTTTGTCTTGTTGTTTCTTGTGTTTTTTTTTTATTTCAGCCATTCTGACAGGTGTGAGGTGGTATCTCATTGTAGTTTTGATTTGCATTTCCCTGATGATGAGTGATGTTGAGCATCTTTTCATGCGTCTATTGGCCACCTGGATGTCTTCTTTGGAAAAATGTCTATTCTTGTCTTCTGCCCATTTTTAAATGGATTATTTGTTTTTTTGGATGTTGTGTTATATCAGTTTATATATATATATAAATATATTTGTTATGTATATATACATATCAGTTTATATATATATATAATATTAGATACTAACCCTCTATCAGATATGTCACTTGAAAATATTTTCTCCCATTCAGTAGGTTCCCTTGTAAACTAGCTGATTGTTTCCTTCTCTGTTGATGTAGTCCCAATAGTTTATTTTTGCTTAATTCCCCTTACCACAAGAGATATATCTAGAAAGGTTGTTGCTATTGCCAATGTCAGAGATGTTACTCTCTCTGCTCTCTTCTAGGATTTTTATGGTTTAAGGTCTCACATTTAGATCTTCAATTCATTTTGTGTTTACTTATTCTGTATGATTTAAGAAAGTGGTCCAGTTTTATTCTTTTTGCATGTAGCTGACCAGTTTTCCCAACACCATTTGTTAAAGGGATTGACTTTTTACCACTGTATAACCTTCCCTCCTTTGTTGAAAGTCAATTGGCCATATAATTGTGGGTTTATTTCTGAGTTTTCTATTCTGTTCCAATGATGTATGTGTCTATTTTTGTGCCAGTACCATACTGTTTTGAGTTTTACAGGTTTGTAATATAACTTGACATTTGAATTGTGATACTCCCAGTTTTGTTTTTCTTTTTCAAGATTGCTTTGGCTGTTTGGGATGTCTCATGGTCCATACACATTTTAGGATTATTTGTTCTAGTTCTGTGAAAAATGCTGTTGGTATTTTGACAGGGACTGCAGTAAATCTACTGATTGCTTTGGGTAATATAGACATTTTAACAATATTTGTTCTTCCAACCCATGAGGCATAGAACGTCTTTCCGTTTGTTTGGGTTGCCTTCAATTTCTTACATCGTTGTTTTATACTTTTCAGAGTACGTGTCTTTCACCTCCTTGGTTAAGTTTATGCCTAGGGAATTTATTATGTTTGGTGCAATTGTCAATGGAATTGTCTTCTTAATTTCTCTTTGTGCTGGGTCGATATTAACATATAGAAATGAAACAGATTTCTGTCCACTGATTCTATATCCCGTGACATTATTACATACCCACTGCAGTGCTCTATGAAGCCTTATCTGACCCCTCCTCACCTCCTTAAGCTTCATCAAACTCCTTCTGTCCTCAAAGTTCCCAGAGTACTTCAGTCAAACTGAAGGTAACCTGCGAGGGGAGGGCTCAGAATTGGACAGAATTAGATAGAATTAATGTGCCCTGAGACCCCTAAAGATGTGTTTAATATCCATATCTAATGGAGAAAGCATTAGCAAAGTCTGTAAATAAACATGTAAACGTATATATCTGGCAAATGAAGCCCAGCACTGTGTTGTGGGAAAACCTCCAGACTCCGACTGCCTGGGCTAAAGTCCTGCTCCACCAGGAAGTACCTCCAAGGAGTGGAAAAACACAGTTTACTTCCATTTCCTTTTCTGTAAAGTGAGAATCATAATAAAGGTATTTTATTTTGAGTGACTCTCAACACAGAAGAGTTATGAGGATTCAAGGAGTAAATTAACATAAACCCATTAGAACTGCCCATGGTTAATTGTGCTAAGAGGTAGGTATTATTTTGATGAGTATAGTTTTTTTTTTAATTCTCTTGATTTTAATTGAAAATTGATGTTGACTTCAGTTACATAATTGGTTTTCCTTTTTTTTGGTGTTCATTATTTTATACTTCCGTTTTTCTTCTTTTGGAAGAAGTCAAGCAATGAAAAGTAAATTAAAGAAAATTGTTAGGAAACACTTTAATTATTCCCTGGGTCTAATATGGTTCCTGCTTTCATATTTTTACACTTCACAACACACAAACACACACATGATAATAACTGAAGTATAATTTCAATTAGTTATCTAAGAACCTCTCTCATTGAATTCTACCAATAATCCTTGAAAAAGAGGTTCTATAAACTATTTTAAATAGGTAAAGAAAAAGAGGAATATGTTTAGACGGTATATTTAAATTAACATGAAACTCTCTCTCTTACCAGTTCTTGCTCTTACAAACTGTACATTATTTTAGGCAGGGATTCCTTACTTTCCCTTTTTATTAGAATCATGTGGGAATGTAAATACTGGTAGCTTTTCAGATGAACCTGCAGATGGAAATGTATTCTGTGCTTTAGTGGGTCTTTACGTCACTCTTAAAATAAAATAGCAAGTGGAAGATTTTAAAAGACTTGAGGTCTATTTATTAACAGGCTGCTTAGGATAGCATTTGTACTGTCCTTTCCTGGGAATCTTCCTAACTCAACACTAGCCAATCTATCATAGCTACACAAGGAGACGATGAAAAACATGCCTGTCTCCTGCACTTAAAATTGAAATTAGCCTGATTGGATTGCACAAAGAGTCCTCTTGCAGTCAGCCCTGGGTGACTTCAAAGGATTCATATACATGGAAGAAAAAAAAAATCCAAAGCTACAAAGAATTGAGAATCTGGCACAAATAATGTCATTTTTTTACTCAAAGCTTAAAACACAGAGCACGCAAAACAAAACAAAACAAAAACACCAACAACTATGGCAAAAACTCTGCTCTTATCAAGCAATTTTAAAACTCTGCTGATGTGATTAGTCTAATTTCTTGTCATTTGATAGCTACAGGTGGCTCTAAATGTTACAACTCGAGTTTAAGTCAGTGATCTTTATATAACTTATAAAATACATCTTGCTTTGTAAGTGAAGAAGACACATAATATCTCGGAAATCTGGCTATGCCTGTTGACCATTTGCAGTGTTGTGGTCAATGTCAACGTGTGCAGGGCCAGAGAGGGGCGATAAAGGAAGCCGTCTGCCTGTGGAAGCTGGTGGAC
The DNA here is from genome assembly GCF_008692635.1 of Crocuta crocuta. Taxonomy (NCBI): domain Eukaryota; kingdom Metazoa; phylum Chordata; class Mammalia; order Carnivora; family Hyaenidae; genus Crocuta; species Crocuta crocuta. Next base: position 4,795,178 of record NW_027527932.1, read on the forward strand.
TGCTGGGTAGGGCCGCCAACATCCGTTGTTGCCTGGCAGGGGGCTGGGTCGGCGTCAAGGGAAGGCTGGAAACTGGATTTTTATGTGATTTCTCCCAATGTACCCACAATTGCAATTAATTAAAAATATAAACACTGTACAGGCTAACCAGTGAGTCCTATTTATCATATTTCATAGAAAAATCAAGATAGAAAGGTGTTAGGAACAGAAGATAAAAAGGTTGGGTTGCTCAAAAATTAATAACTGCAAGAAATTTCTGCTTCTTCTGAGCTGGAAGAGTGAAAGGGTCGTCCAGAGGTCAGGGGCAGGCGCCTCAAGGCTTCAGATGTCCAGGTCCAGCCCCTTAAGCCGGAGCCTCGGGAAGCTGCTCTTGCGGGGCCAGGCCATTACTGCTGTCCTTGAAAGCTGCAACCGGGAGCACGCGCACACCAGCTGCGACACCTGCAGCTCATCTTGTTACTGCTTCCTGGATGAGTCCCCCTGCTGCCCCCACAGCCTCCTTCGTGGAGGCTCCGTCCGTGCTGCTGCTGCTGCTGAGAGCGCTGTTGTTAGAGCTTCCGGAAGGCTGCCATGGCGGCCTTACCTCGCCTGCAGCTACCGCTGGAGACGGCGTCAGACACTGGGAGCAGACAGAGCACCGCCCCCGCCAGCTGTGTGGTTTCCAGTCAGTTTCCCCCACAGGCAGGTGACACAGAGGTGCTCTGCCAACTTCCGTAAGAGTCCAGGTGCGAAGTTCTCCTGCACGTGTTAGAAAACTCAGTTGTCCAGTGTGTACGCATGTGCACATATACATCAAAGATACGGAGTAATGGCACTGACTTCATCCAGTAACACAGAGCTGCTGCCACAGCGAAGGCCTTTCAGTGTCATTTACCACATTAACAGACGGAAGAAGGGAAACCACAGGATTGTCACAGAGTTGCAAGAAAAACTATATGAGAAGCCAATATCTCTGTATATTAAAAGCTTTATAAATATCTTTATTTATGTATATAAATAGCTTTATTAAAAGCTTTATAACCAAAGTGGGAACAGAAGACAACGTTTCCAACCTGATACGTTACTCTATAACAAAACCATCAATGCCGTCATGTTTCATGTTGAAACATAATCAATATTTTCTATAAAAGCTAGGAAGGGGGAAAGAGCTTTTGTGTCTGATGACACTGCCTGTATTTACCAGTGTCCTGGAGATCCTGGCCAGTGCAGTAAGACAGGACAAAGAAATGTAATAAAAGTAAAGACCAAAAAAGGACACAAGCTATTATTATTTGGAAATGTTAAAATTACCCATTAAAAAAATCTGAGAACATCTGCAGTTAATACTCTGCAAATCAATAAAGTTTTTGTATATAAAGTCAAAGCAAAATATCTCAATGAAATTGTCATAAAACAGTGGGAACCAATTAGAAAAAAAACTATTTTAAAAATATAACATTTATAGTAGTTTCTGCTATGACTCCACATTGTGTAACATACTTGGGTCCTGACCCAAACCCACAACGCTGCTCCTTATCATGGGACCTTTAAAAAAAAAAAGTGGTTCAGGAGACGGTTGGAAAACCACAGTTGTGTGGGTTCTGGGAAAGGCTGTCATATCAGGACATAATTAACCACCTGCCGTGGATGACCACAGTCCACCGAAGAGACGCTGCAAACTCAGAGCTGAGTGCTCCCCTCCCTCAAACTGATCACCATAAATACTTGTTAATTAAGCCAGTGAATCCTGTTTCAGTTATCAAGTCACATACTTTAAAAGTGGGGGGGGGGAGAGATGACTATTTTTAAAAACAATCTCAAATTTTCCTCCAGATTCATCTTGCATTCTGTAAGTTCAACCGCTGTGTACCAACCAGCTCATTTTAGTCCCTGTCGGTAACATAACCCATTTAGAAATACTGAATGTCTTCATGAGCACATGAGTAATTCACCAAATAATGGGCAATACATCAGCCAATTATTCCAGGGCATAAGCTGATCCTTGGAAAGAAATCTGATCATTAGAGGGCTTTGGATCACTCCCCTCCCACTATTTTAGGAGAATCAAACTAATTTCCCAATGAAATCTAATGCACTGAGATAATCTGATTCAATAAAAGGAATAGCACCCCTATGCCATTTCTAATGAAGAAAATTAATTTCTTGGCATTACTTGAAATGTCAGAATTCATACCCACAGCCTCTATGAACTAAAATAAATCAACTGACAGCAAATATTAAGGGAGAAAACTGAAATAGTAGTCTTAATCAAGGGGTTATATGATAATGATTTCCATTGAATATATAAAAATCCTTCTGTTTTCCTAATAAATTCTTTAAGGAACACAGAATGTATTAGCACAGGAGGAACACTCAAATGGAATAAATGAATTTCTTTTCCTCTTTTGAATAAATGTCAGTTATTGGTCCATGATACACTGGGTTAGATACACAGAAAAAAAGCTCGTGATTAAATAGCTTCTCATTTGGGTACACTGTTTATGTATTCAGTCTTGATGATAATGCACTCAAACACAATCGATCACTGATTTTAATTTCCTTCATTGTGTTACAGACAGATGAAAAGGAAAGACGTAAAGGAAGGAGCTGTTTCGCTGGGCTGCGCACCACTTCCCTATCCAGACATCACCCCATATCATGTGTTCCTTGCAACATGAGTTTGGCTAAGCGGCAACATGCACCCCATCCCAGTGCATGCAGTTCACAAAGCCCTTTCCTGGGTGATGCTGTGAGAAAGGACTTACTTCCTTACTCTGTGTATACGAGGGGACTGTGAAGCGATGAGCGAAACTTTCATGAATCACATAATAAAATAACAGCCTCGTATTCTGTATCTGTTATACCTGTTCGAAAGATTCCAAGATCAATAATAGATGCCTTTGACACTACTAGGGAATTCATGATCAAGGGTGTCTTTGCTAATACTTTTCACTATAATAGAGTTAGCAATTCCCGTTTTTTTTTCTCTCTTTTAATTGTACAATCAGAATGTATACTATAAAGTGAAAAAAATTATTCTGTAGACATGAGAATAATAATTAATTGTTTCTTTATAGAGTATTTTCTATAGGAGTAAAGTAAAACCTAAAGAAATGATCTATAATTATCTGAAATTCCTTAAGCTTTACGTCCAATGAGAATATAGTATTTTTTAAGCCTTTTATTCAGCACTCAGGTTTACTACCCAGGCACCATCAGTTCTGAAACCTGTATCTTGAAAAATTGTTTCTTCAAGGAACTTCCTCAAAATGCCTGACTTTTCCTGGAGATTCATACATACAGCCTCTTAACTTGGACATCTGTCAATACAACTGGTTAAAAAAGTGAAACATATGGTCGACTGAAACAAGAATGTAAACAAGGACTCCCATTCCCAGACAACACTCTCTGCCACTCAAAGGGAGGCCAGCCCTCGCTTCCAGCACCCCCCAAGCTCTCTCCCTCTAACATAGCACCAAAAACCCGAATAATTGTTCCTATGGATCTTTTCCACTTAGCTGTGCACTCTTTGAGGGATGGAGTCATGCCTTCTCCATCCCTATATCCCCCAGGGGCAAGCACAGGGCCTGTTTTCTGAGTTCAATAGTATGAAAAGGATGGTTGAGAAAGCCTCAGATGAAACGAAAAGCTACGTTTGTATTGTCATTGACTGTATTGTGGACACTTTTCAATAGTTCAGAGGACACCTGAAACATTTCATGCGGCTGTGTTTTCTTTTATGCTCTGGTTGGTCCAGTGTGGCCCACACAGGAGGCACAGGAGAGATTTGGGAAAACTGCACTGTTTACACTCGCAGGTCTGGGCGCAGCACGCAGAGGCAGGTGGGGAGGACTGAAGGTGATGAGCAGACAGCGCGCAGCAGCCGGCGAGCTAGGGCCAGGCCTTTATTGGGAGTTCCGGGGGTAGGTGAGGCAGAGCATGGGGGACAGTTTAGCACTGTTTGAATGATCTGGGTAGGCTCCTAGCTTTAGGGGCGGTCCCCCATTGCCTAGGACCTGGCCCTGGCAGGATCAAGACAGAGGCTTATTGCCTCCTGGGTGCACTGACCAGATAGAGGAGGTGGGGCTCTGGATTGGTGAGTCTGCATATTGAAGGCATGCTTTGGGCTGACCCTTCGGCCTAGAAGTGCAGTGTCTCCCCAGCCAGGAAGGTTTTTAAGACACCGAAACATCAATAATATGCAGAAATAAACAGAATATCCAGAAGCATCTAAACATATGAACAACACACGCATCCTCATGGAAAGGCTCATGCAAGTCTGCCAGCAGGAAAAGGCGTGGTCCCAGCCACTTCCCTGCACTACTGCCCACCTCTCCTCTCCTGCCCCAGTATGCCACCTCCTGGTCTCCTCTCCCTTATTCTCCGTCTCCACTGAAGGTGACGTGTAGATGAAGGAGAACACTGCGGGCCCGGTGGTGCACAGCCGCGGAAGCAGAAGAAGGTGATTTATCAGCGGTGCTGAGATTCAGCACTGGTCCGTTATGTGATAGAGAGACGGGGCCCTGGAGGGGGAAGACTTTCTCTCCCTCTTGTTGAATTCACAGCTCCTCCTTGCCAGGACCAGCAGCGAAAGTGCTCACATACGGAACCCTGTGAACTGGGCTGACGTCATCCTGGAATCACGGCGGGGTCTCAGGTCCCAGGCTGCCAGCAGCAAAGACAATGGAGCTAATAGAGGTGCCTTCTCCACCCTGGCTTCTCTGTGAGCCTCGTCAGCCCAGCCACGATGCTCTGTTCCACCTGCTGGGAGTCCCCGCTCTGAGACAGGTCACCCAGCGCGGGACCCTACTCCTCCACACATCCAGCTTTGCCAACTGCCTCCAAAGCAGGCACAGACCTGTGACTCTTCCCCGGGCAGGCACATCCAGCCCAACCCACCCCACGCTCGTTTTCTACTGTGCTGCTATCAGTGTTCTACCTTGCGCTCCCAGAAGCCCCTGCTCTCAGACCACGCGGGCCCCTGATGCACAGATATTCTCTGTAATGTGTCAGGTGGGAGAAACCAGTCACACTGATTTTCCTCTTCTGGGATATTGTGGGACATCAGTTATTATTTCTGTGTTAGTCTACTGTAAGGGATTACATCACAGAATGATTGGTTTTCCAAAAGTATTACTATCTTTGTTTTTGATCTGAAAAATTACTCTATATCAAGCTGGAAAGGAGAGTAAAATATAAGGACTCATAAATAAATTCTGATTATTTCCTTTCTTCTTCTGGAATGTTTATATAAAAGCCTCCAGCCTGAAAATGGAGCTTTCCTTGGAGCTCTTTGTCTGAGCCGGTACCAATGATGTCAGACTATGGTGTATGCCACTCAAACTTGTTTCCAGTTTAAACTCTAGGACATTGAGAATATAGCCTACAGAACATTAGTGCTAAAAGTTATAACTTTTAGGAAGTAAAGCGACCATGAAAAATTAAAATCCACTTCAGTGTTTGTAAGAGAGGTAGAACAGACTTCTCATCACTTATACTTCAAGGACAAATGATAGGAAAACAAACAGCCACGGCCAAGGTCACAGGTACCTTCTTCATCCTCACCAGGGACCCTAGATATCAGGTACAGAATGCGACTAAAACCTATTCAATCAATAATAATAATCATAAAAAGTGTGTCCCTATAACTCCATGGAACTACTTTCCATAAATTTTCACTTAATGGAATTGAGCTGCAAGTGGTTCTGAGGCATTCATAGTGTTCTCATTGTCATGTGGGGACACAGCACAAGAAGCCCCCTTAAATATCAGACCTCAAGGTCAAGGAGAAGAGAAACACTGCCTTTGTGTTTCCTCCCATCCTGAAAGAGCGTGCTTAGGGGTCGCACTGATGGAAGGCGAGAAACAAAGATATAAAACGGGACGCATTGTCCCAGGAAGAACAAGGCAGAACATGCAATATGACACATACAAAATGTGTCCAAAGGAAAAAGACAAAAAGCTCTTTTCTCTTGCCATAAATAAATAGAATAAAAAAGCCAGCAGAAGAAAAGTGGGCACACAATGGAAGACGGTCTGTAATGTGTGACTTACTATCCATGTATTTTTGCCGGTGATAACACTACTCTTTGATTCCGTATGCCAGGCAGTTAGAAGGTAATTAAAAGTAAGACAGTGTCTGAAGAGAAAGGTGACAGCAAACATTAAGTAGAATGATCAAACTACTTTCACGGAAGTAGGAAGGCATCAGTGATCGCTTTAAATCACCATCTCAGACCTGATAAAGATGATGCCTTTAAGCTTCTATTTCCCTTTCAACCTCACGAACTGATTTGAAAAATAATGAGCTGCTGTTTATGGAGCACTTATATTCTTAAATAATGGTTGTAACAAGAAGGAAGACGATGGTCAAGGGAGGAAGGATTCTTTCCAGAGCTGACCAGGTTTTAACCAGTGACATCATCTCTGAGCTCGGACTGCCTATGTCCGGATGGCATTCTAGTACCTGGGGGCCTCATTTCTTGGGACACAGCAGAAAGTTACCCGCAGTGATTCTCAGACCCTGCGTGCCTGATCTCCACATTGGATCAAAGCTGCCACTCTCAGCTCTTTCAGGAGATAAAATCAAAAGTCATTTCTGCATCTTCACACCCAAAATGGAAAATCGCTTAACTCTGTCACTCCACCAGAAAGAAGAAAATACGTGGCATTCAATTTGCCATGGTATAGGATGCTGTAAAGGTAAAACTTGTCTGGGTCCCTGGTCATCAAAAAGAAAAGAAAAAAAAAAAAAAGCAGATAAATCGCAACTGACTAATACCGGAAAAGTCAGAAGTCTCAGAAGTGCCAGGTTGTTTATATTTTCTGCAATGCTCTTAACACTAAATTAGGAAGGATACTAAATAGCATTGGAACTGACAGACTGTAGAAAGTGTTATCAACAAAACTGCTCAAAGATAGAAGGAAGCCTTGGCTTTAAACGTCAGGTCCAAATTTATCTGTAGATAGAGAAAGGTTCCCTCCTGGAAAAAAAAAATGCAGCCAAATGCTCATCAATAGAGACAAAAGATGAGCTTAGCAAACTAATTATAGTGCCGGTGAAGCTGTTTGGTAAGCCACAGGACAGAGACAAAGCTCTCTGTTAAGAGAGCAGTCGGAGGCTCTCCACTCAAACTGCCAACTGCAGCTAACATGAACATCTCTTAACGAGAAATGTGCAGGGGGTAGAAAAATGAAGGAGCGATACACTGAATGAGACAGAAAGCTCCAGATCGGTCAAAGGCATTGCCTGAAATGTCTGGACTTGGTTAGATGCCAACGCCCAATGATGCAGCAAAAACATCTGCAATCAACCAACCGCTCAGAGGAGACCTACATTCAGCACAGCCCAAACTTCCCTAACTCTTCATTTCCAATTCTACACAGCTGGGGCAGGGCGACACTGAGCCACGGGCTGGGCCAAATGTCGTTCACGGGAGAAATAATGAGGGCTCAATATCAGAAGAGCCATCTCGTCCTGCCTGACGCAAAATATCCTTGCAGATCAAGCTTTGTTCCGATCATCTGTGACTCTGTATGGGCTCGAGATGTGTAGGCTTATATGCATTCAGTGCGGAATGAGTCCCAGTCTGCTGGTCTCAACAAATGTTACTCTAAGCTCCTGAGAGAATCTGAGCCAGTAAGAATATGTACTCGAAGGTTCAAACTGGGATCGTGCTGCTTTGAGAAGAGAGAGGCTTGTGACAACCAACCGTGGAGATGCTCGGGTAGGACCTCCCTTGTAGAGACCCTCCCTGTAGAGACCCTGTGCAGGGCTGATGGCCTCCCGCTGCCTTACGTCCAAGTGCACGGTGCGCCAGCTGAGGCCTCCAGGGCCACTAGAACAGGCCAGCTCCGCCTGACGTTGGGTCCTCTGACAGGCGACCTTCACTTGGGGACCCCTGTCAGCGTGGTGAGGGCCCTCAGAGCCACACTGTGGTCTGAGGCCTGTCCCCCCCGCCCTCCCATGCCCTTCTCTGCCTACAAGTGCCACCCCTAAAGGCTCTTTCCTCCTGCACCCATCCACCCCTCTTTCCCCTTCCTGCCATTCCCTCAGCAAGTCACCTGTGGGTCTAAGCCTGTCTGGGCAACTGCTTTTTTGAGGACCCGAGCGAGCACACGTTTGCATCTACAAACAAAGGTGGCCATCGGCCTTTGATTCCACAGGCTTCAGATTGCACCTATGGAAGAGACCAGACAGATCGGTCAGAATGTTTGTTTAGAGTTAGACACGGATGGCAGGGCTCTTCTGACTGTAGGGCTTGTACATACGATTTAAATTATTTTCTTTTCACAGTAGGGTTACTAGCCTGATAGAGGGTGTCGAGGGGGGGTGTGTGCAGAAGATGTCTGCATTTCACAAGGCATCTGGCAACATCTCACGTGTGACGACACCTGGTCTGTGAAGGTTGTAAGCGCCCTGTGGTGACGGACCCTGACTGAGGCCGTCAGAGGGCACTTCCGGGGCAAGGCTGTGAGGGGCACGCGGGAGAGGCGCACTCGGGGGGATGGAGAAGGCCGGGGAAAGACCCAGCAGGCAAAAGCTGTGATCCACACGGATGTTCCCGGGCCATGTACTACGCACCAGCCCGTGGATCCTTCACGTACATAGAACCAAAATGAAATCCTTCAGACAAGCCTCTGAAAGAGAGAATTTCCTCAGGCTGAGGCTGAGGAAGCCAAAGCACGGGCAGTTTGTTTAACTTGACAGAGGAGGTACGGTTGGTCAAGGCCCAGGATCTGGAACCAGGTCTATCAGGCCCTGTGCTCACCGCAGCCCCAGCCTCCTGGCTCTGGGGACGGAGTTCAGTGCGGTGCGGCCAGACGTTGACTCGCAACGTGCAGTGTGCGAGAGGGGGCAGCTGAGGGGCTCCTGTGCAGGATGCTTTCTGAACTATTCAAAAGGAGACCTGCAGGCCGTTTTCACCAGCAGCCAGTGTCCTCTGCAGGGCAGTCAGGGCAGCGCAGGAGAGGCTGCGTGAGTCTTGGGCTGCTCCCCAGACACTAGCAACACAGGCGCCCCACGGCCGGGTGGCGTCTGGGGAAAATGTTCAACGCGGGGGGCGGCGGGGGTAGGTCAGGTGACGAGACTGCTCCTCCCCCATGATGGCGCCTGTAGCGGGCCTGCGGTGTGCCCCCTTCACAACAGCTCACTTCGGGTTTACCTGCGGGGGGCACTGCCCCCCAGTCGAGCTGAGCCTGCGTTTGTGCCACCAGCTCAGCAAATCGAGAGCCTTGCATCCTTGGCCCTTCTCTCATAAGACCTTCTCCAACTTCAGTCTAGGCTCATATGCAGCCTACAAGTACAGAAAGCTCGGCAGCTCGTCCAGGGGAAGGGGGCCACTGGGTAATTCTGCGGGCAGTCTCTCTGCTTCCTAATAGTCATGGAGAAACACTGGGCTGCTGTTTTCACAGTAGCATTCTAGATACTGTGCCCTTATACTGGCTTTTCATCTTTTCTGTCTCAATCTCCCTGCTTCATTTCCTTGTGATCACCTCTCAAAAAAAAAAAAAAATAGCTGGCTCTAGTCCTTGTGATAGGCTGTCCTATCAGGTAACTGAAACTAAGCCAGGGATGGGAAGTGATTCTAGAACATACTGAGGACGGGATCTGGTACGGAGTCAATCACAGATCATCGCTCCGTTTCTGATTAGATGGGGTCAGTCGGTAATCCCGGAGCGCCTGCATTACAATTACTAAGTCGCACGGGAGGTGAGTGGGGCCAGGGCAGGAGCAGACAGGCACAGGGTCACGCAGTAGCGCCAGTGCCCGAGCAGTGTGAGGTGATGGTAAATAAGAAGGCTGTGGATTGGGTTGACTCTGGCTCCCTGCCTTCGAAGGCTTGAACGAAGAGAGAATGTAGACTCGGGCTGTTAGTCAACTCTCAACCCAGGACATGACTCATGCTAACAGTGAAATACCTCCTGCAGCCATTGGACAAAATGTGCCAAACATGCATCCCAGAACTCACTGTTAAGGCTGAGAGCTCAAAAGAGACCGAATGTCTTAGCTCAAGTGGTAGCCTCTCCAGACGTGAGGGCCCTCACAGGAAAGACGCAACGCGCCATAGGAATGTGCTCCTTGGAGGAACATGCCGACACAGCTCATGGCACCTTGAAGCCTCGGAGGGCGACTCTCAGACGTCTGCAGAGTTCAGGTAGAACCGCCTCACTTCCCATCGCGGCCAGTGATGCACCTGCAGGCTGTGGGCTCTACGGATCTTCAGCCCCACTGGATTAGAGGTCTGGGGGGGAAGCCAACGGCAAACATCCCGCCAAGGGACAGAAAGGGACAGTTTCCTCTGAAACTGGAGCTCTGATGGGTAGTTTTAGACTCTTTATTTCAGCATAAAAAAGGAGGTGTGTTGTTTAGTGTCATTGACTCTGGTTACTCTTAGGAGCTCAAGTGGGGAGGGAGAATGGCTGCAACTTGGGGATTCCTGGGGGGGGTCCTCTGGTCCTTGCATGCCTGGTGATTACCCAACAGACCACAGTGACAACCGCTGCCAAAAAAGGGCAGAGCAATCAAGTATGCAGATCCGTCCGGGCTGAAGGCCTGTGTGTCTCTACAGCCTGAGCAACGCCAACGTGCAGCAGTGTGGGCGATGGTGGGGGAAATCAAGAAGGCTGGCTGCCGAGACAGCTGATAAATTCCAACAGTGGACCGGCTGTTAGCTGCCGCAGGGAGCTTGTCCTCCCAAACCGCCGGCATCAAGCTCTCTGGTAGAAACTGTAGTCAGCCTCCACCTTTGAAACACAGTGGCAGAGTAGGAGCGGACCCAGTGAGGGGCGGCCCCATCTGAACAGTGCGCTGGCCCGAATGTGGCAGGAATGTAGCAGATGCCGCCGGCACAAATCATTCTGAGCCTCCCCCCCAGTGGACAGAGGCACGTGAGCTCAGACTCACCTTGTTGTGCCTCAAAGGAGCATGGCCTGAGTCAACGCTCCAGGGTTTGCTGAGATGACAACAGCACTCGCTTGGTCTCCTTGTAGGCCCAACCTGAAGCGAATACCCTTGGGAGTGACCTTCAGCCAATGGGAGATGAGTGTCCGGGAATAATGGCTTCAGTCTCCTGACTTCCACGAGGACATTTCTGAAAAGTCTTCCGTTCATTTCACAGAGACTCTGAGCGAATTGCACGATTGCCTTTGGCAGCGGAAGCAGTAATGCACACTTATATCTTCTTCCTCCCGCCGTATCTCCCTCCTTCACTTGTGCCTCCCGAGATCACCTCTCAGACAAACTAGCTGCCCTGAAACCTCTTCTCGAGCTCTCCTTTCGGAGGAAACCAAACTAAAACACACAAGATGTCTTGAGAAATCTTCATATTTTCTGCTGATAATAAATGTGCTCACCCCTGCTGGAATGGTAGCAGGACTGAATATTGGATAAGGGGTGTTTATTATTTAGAGCCAAGAGCAGTATGAGTCTGGGGTCTGTGCCAGGTTTCAGATTCCTACTGCTCTGCAGAATCTTCACCATAAAACGTGGTGGAGATGCTGAACACCCACAGTCACAGCCAGACGAGTTATTGCAGCTGGAATTTTTAAGTCACTCACATAACATATTTTTGGAAAAAGTCTACCTCAGAGCAAAATTGGAAGCTTTGGAAGGAAATATACCTTAAGAGCCTATAGTTTTGTTTTTTTTTTTTACCTTTCAGATTCCCTTACATATCCAGTTCAGGCTATCATTAATGTTGCTTTGGGGCATTCCAAGTTGTCCCCGGTGAGCAGTCTGCTTCTAGTTCTAACCACTTTCTGAGAAACATGAAGTTCAAGCAGGGTCTAAAAGCTTAGATCAATGAGTCATGAAGAAGCTAAATGGGATGAGCAGCCTTCACAGAGTTCCCAGCCCCAAGTGCAACATGGAGTGCTGACAGATGCTCTCACGGGCACCATGGTTAGAGTAACACTTAGCGCTTAGCCGTGTCCAGGCCCCAATTGCCTGAAATCCCATATATTCCCTAGCCATGCCTTTGAAACATGTGGTATGACTCTCATTTTTCTAAACAGAGGAAAAGAGATTAAAAGTGACTTATTTCATATTAGAGTGGTCAAAACTTTAAAAACTGGAATTTAGTAGGTCCCGGGTTCAGGAACATTACTCCTGTGGCTGTACTCTGACGTGTCATCCAAGAAGGGTTTTTGTGTTTGTTTTTCTCCCTTGAGCTATTTCCTGCAGTGTCCTAGATGCACGTGCTGTCAAGGAGTTCTTTGAGGGGTGCCTGGGTGGCTCAGTGCATTGAGCATCTGACTTTGGCTCAGGTCATGATCTCACAGTTTGTGAGTTCGAGCCCCGCGTCGTGCTCTGTGTTGACGGTTCAGAACCTGGAGCTGCTTCAGATTCTGTGTCTCCCTCTCTCTCTGCTCCTCTCCTGCTTGTGCTCTGTCTCTGTCTCTCTCTCAAAAATAAATAAACATTAAAAATAATTTTAAAAAACGAGTTTTTTGAAGGGGCACTGGCTTCAAGCTTTTGAGAGTGCCGAATGTTTTTGTTGCACTCAACAGGCCATAGAGATACTGGAGATTTCAGAAATCATTGTTGAAGACAGTAAAAGAATATTTACTCTCCCTCACTTACTCTGAATAGACAAAAGAGGAGGTGTAAACTATAAGGAAGGAACTGACAGGTGCAGAGAGCAGAATGGGCAGCTTTTTGCGTGCCCACCAGTAGGCCAAAATGAAGGTACCATCCTTTTATTATGCTACCTGAGTTGAATAACTTTTCCTTTAGAGTGCTTCTTGCGGAAAGTGTGCAGAAGGACTTCATTTTTCATGTTACAAAATTTTCTTTCAAAGTGTGGCTAAAATAAATCCATTAATTAAATGATTTTGCATAAACTTTTCGCATAGATAAAACTCCTGAAGTTCTGGTCACAGACGAATAATTTTCTCAACATACATAAATCTAATGAAAACTAAAAAGTATAGAAGAAGATAATTAAACTAATAGGAATTACACTGATATAAATATAAAGTAAATCCTGATACCTAAGTGCCATTTTCTTACAAGCCCCTGAGATGCTTATTGAAAATACAGGATTCCTGGCCTCACCGAGGACCACTGAGTCAGAATGTCGGGGGGTAGAGCCCTGGTTCTCAAGTTCTCTTAAGCACACTCCACCCCTACCCCTCCCCTCTACCAGTGTGGGACTTAACGACTGAATCCTGGGAAGTGTGGACAACTCAACTCTGAACGTTGTATCCTTGCCCCCCACGAGTGGACAGCAAGTTGCGTAGGAGTTCCGGTTTATACAAGCATGTAAGCTGGGATTCGTTTTTCTCACACACAAAGTCGGGCTGTGAGTGCCTCCTTCTAACAGTGCCGGGGTACTGGGGCCGGCGTCTGCAGGTGCCCTGGATCCTGTCCTCAGGACTGCCACCACACACGAGGAAACTCTACTCCGCTCACACTTAAAACACCTGCCGTCACCCTCAGAGGTGTGCAGTCATCAGAGATGACTCCCTCAGAGCCTAAGGACATGTGCAGTCATCGAGAGATGCCAGGTGTATTAGCAGGGCTCCGTCTGCCTCTCTCTCTGATGTCTCTGTTCAGCTGCCCACCTCTCACTGTATCCCCTGTAGCCATTAGGCTACACTAACAGCTGATTAATTGCTCTACTCTTTTCCTAATTTTTTTTAAAGTATTTATTTTTGAGAGAAAGAGAGGAAGAGCACGAGTGGGAAAGTGGCAGAGAGAGAGAGACACAGCATGTGAAGCAGGTTACAGACTCTGAGCTGTCAGCACAGAGCCCAACACAGGGCTCGAATCCACGACTTGTGAGATCATGACCTGAGCTGAAGACAGACGCTTAACCAACCGAGCCGCCCAGGCGCCCCAAATTGCTCTATTCTTTTCAATGATGCTGTGGGCATAAATTTCTCTAAGCTCTGTTATCCTCGGCAGGGATATTTTTGGAGGCTAATATTTGAATTTTTTTTATTTTATTTTGAGAGAGAGAAGGGGGGGAGGGGGGGAGAGAGAAAGAGAGAGAGAGAGAGAGAAAGAGAGAGAGAGAGAGAATCCCAGTGTGTGTACATGCTCAGCCAGAGCCCAGTGTAACACTGGATCCCACGGCCTGAGCTGCTATCAAGAGGCTGATGCTTAACCGACTGAGCCACCCAGGTGGTCTGAGGCCAGTATTTGTATTCTGTTCTCACTCTGGGAGAACATTCTTTTTCCTCTTTCTTTTTCTTTTGGTTACCTCTCATAAAGTAAATGACCTTCAATTTAGCTTGCTATTCTAGTGCAACTGCCAGGGTTCTCTTAATACCTTTCCATAAAAATCCCTATTGTTTT
>NW_027527932.1:4809514-4883470 GCF_008692635.1 Crocuta crocuta
GGTGGTCAGTCCATTAAGTGTCAGGCTCTTGGTTTCTGCTCCAGTCATGATCTCACGGTTGGTGAGTTGGAGCGCTACGTCAGGCTCCTCACTGTCAGTCCAGGGCCTGCTTGGGATTCTCTCTGCTCCTCCCCAGCTTGTGCGCTCTCGCTCTCTCGCTCTCAAAATAAATAAACTTAAAAAAAAAAAATCTCCATTGTTTTTTTAAAGCAGCTTTAGGCCTGAATACTCCACTCTCAGCTCCAAATAAAGTCTGTTTCATTGCGTAAAGCTTCAGAGCCCTGACCGGATTTGCTCTCTTCGCAAAATCTCTCAGCACTGTCCTTGGGCTGGGACGCTCCTGATTTATGAGCAGGATGCTGGGCGGAGGCAGCAGGCGTAGGTGATCTTAGCTTGCCTCTGCCAGCTTTGATCCTCCTGGTATGAATGATTCAGGGGGAAGGTGATTAGTACCTGCCAGAACGAGAGCAGAAACTTGGCCCCATTAGGTAGGGGGCAGGTCGAAGAAAGCTCCAACCTCCTAGGCTTGCTTGGAATTTAGCCCCTGAAACCTGGAGCTGGGAAGACAATAGGAAGTGTTCTTAACTACATTCCGAACCACATTCGTCTGTGGAGTGCAGTGTCCCTCTTGCGGAGTCTGTGGGGAGGAAGGAAGCAGGTCAGGTCAAGCGACAGACTCTGCTCTAACCAAGATTTAGTATATTTTTTTTTAAAAAGATGTTTCTTCATTTTCTATATACCCTTAAACCAATTTCCAGAGAATGTGTGTGTGTGTGTGTGTGTGTGTGTGTGTGTGTAACTAATATTCACGAGTTATGGTTGTATTGCTGGGGACACATCTGTGGAGCTCTTTTCTTGATTCTTTAGACCTGTTAACACATTACAAAATTTGCATCTTCATCTGTGGTTATTTAGTTGCAAGTTTTTCTCATTTGTCTTCTTATAAGAGTTGCAGTGTATTATTGTGTCATGAAAGTTTAAAATGAAACTGTTCAATTATTTCCCCTTTATTGGATTTTGAACCTTAGTTGGAAAGGTAGTCTCTCCTACCATGTTATAAAATAGTTCACTCATTTTCCCCTAGTACTTGTACAATTTAATTTATACATTTAGGTTTCCAAACATTTTTAGTTGATTGAAGTGGGTTGTGTGAGGTATAATTTCTAAATTACCTTGTTCTAAATGGCTACTTACGTGTTCCAAACTAATGGCTAAAAATTCCATCTTCTTCTCAGTACTTGAGATTGCACATTTTCCACATAGATTTTAGTTGGTTTTAGACTCCATTCTGTTTTACTGGCGTGTCAATCTATTTATGAGCTATATTCTTTTTCTTCTTTTTTAATGTTTATTTTTGAGAGAGAGAGAGGAAAAATAATGAGTAGGGGAGGGGCAGAGAGAGGTGGACAGAGGATCTGAAGTGGGCTCTGCGCTGAGAGCGGTTAGCCCAATGCGGGGCTCGAACTTATAAACCATAAGATCCTGTCCTGAGCCAGAGCCTGACACTCAACTGACTGAGACACCCAGGTGACCCTATAAGCTATACTCTTAATTTTAGAGGTTTTATGTTTTTAAATGGTTAGCCCCTTCAACTCAATTATCCTAATGTTCCAGGGTTTTCTGGAAGGTTCTTATTTATGTATTTTAAAATTTGATTAATTCTAGAATTAGCTTACATAGCTCCAGACCGAGAAAATAAAATTAAGCTTGTTGGAACGTGCGACCACCTGAAATTTACACATTAACTTTGGAAATACATCTTTCGATTGTGTTATTTCAGAAACAGCAGCACTAAATATTCAAAAATATTTTTAAAAATACACATGCAAAGTCTAAATGAGGAAAAATCTAAGATACCACTGAAAAGCAGGAAAAAAAATGAGTTCAATCAAATGGGCAGAACTTCTGTAATTTTGGATATAGTAAGTGGTGATTTTCTCTTCTGACACACTTTATGCATTGTTGATTTTGGTCTATAAGAGAGCAACTGACTTTTGTATTTTAACTTCATAACCTGCTAAATTACTGATTCTCTTGTTGTTTAGATTCAGTTTTTCACTGATTGTCTTTGGTTTGCTAGGTATACTACTATAAAATCTATAGATATTTTTTTCCTTTCTTGTAATTGTTATGCCTCAAATTATAGATCTTGTCTGAAGGATTAGCTAATTCTTCCAA
Source organism: Crocuta crocuta (assembly GCF_008692635.1). Classification (NCBI taxonomy): domain Eukaryota; kingdom Metazoa; phylum Chordata; class Mammalia; order Carnivora; family Hyaenidae; genus Crocuta; species Crocuta crocuta. The sequence continues at coordinate 4,811,693 of NW_027527932.1, forward strand.
AATAATAATTTGTGGTAATGGATATTTTAGTAACTCTTGCCTTGTTCATGATTTTAGTGACAGTGTGAATGATGTTTCCATCTTAATTAAGATGTTGATTTGTCTTCATTTTCCTGGAACAAACCCCGCTTAGCCATGATGTATCTTTTTTATGGTACTGTTGGATTCTATTTACTAATGATTTTTTAGAACCTTCATCAATACCTGTGTGATTAATCTGTGATTTGGTCGTGCAATTGTTGTTGGAATCATCACCAGATCGGGTTTTCCCTTCATAAAATTAATTTGAGCGTTTTCCTTATTTTATAAACCCTGGAACAGTTTAAGCAGCAATAGCATCTATTTGTTCTAGAAGTCTCTGTGTCCTTTCTGGGGTGTAACACTTTGATATAGTTCTCTGTTTCTTCTAAGGACATTGACATTCCAACCTTCTCTTCTTCTTGGGGTTGGTTTTGGCAATTTTGTTTTTGCAGAAATTCAGCTTGGTTCATCTGAGTTTTCAAACCGATTTACAAAGAACTGTGTAAAGTCTTCTCTGAGGAATTTACTTCACACTCCTGTAATTTCAGAAGATACTTTCCCTGCCAATTTTTATTTTGTGTATTTATGTTTCTCTCCTTTCTTTCTTGATTATGTTAGCTACTGATTTGTCTGTTAGGTTGGTTAGTTCAAAACACCAGCTTGTGTATTTATGTGTATGTTCTTGTTTTCTGATTTGTTAATTTCTTCTTTTCTCTTTCTTTCTTTATTCTTTTTTCATATTTATTTTTTTCTTTTTCTTGCTCTGTGAAGTGGATCTCTCCTTCACATTTTTATTATTTGTATTAAAAGCCATGAATTGGTCCCTGAACATTGTTTTAATTGATTCTACAGATTTTTGTATAGTTTTTATAATTTCTAAAAGAAATCCTTCAATTTTAACTTCCCCTCTTTGATTCAAGAGATGTTTATAAGGAAGTTTTAAAATAAGGAAGGGGCTCCTGGATACTTCAGTCTGTTAAGTGCCCAACTTTGGCTCAGGTCACAATCTCACGGTTGATGAGTTCCAGCCCTGCATCAGGCTTTCTGCTTCTAGCCTACTCTCTTTCTTTCTCAAAAATAAATAAACATTAAAAATAATAATAAAATAAAATACTGGTTACAAAGACTTTCTACCCTCTTTAAAAATTAATTTCTGTTTATTTATTTCTGTTTATGATCAGTGAATACTGTTTGCATTACTCATTTTTAATGAAACATATTCAGATTTGGTTTATTATTTTTTTAAGTTTACTTATTTTTGAGGGAGAATGTACTTACTACATGCATGTGTGTGGAGCAGGGAAAGGGTAGAGATAGAGGGAGAGAGAGAATCTCAAGCAACCTCTGCACTGTCAGCACAGAGCCTGATGCAGAGCTAAATCCCATGAACCAGGAGATCATGACCTGAGCTGAAATCAAGAGCCAGACACTCAACTGACTGGGCCACCCAGGCACCCCAGGCCTATTTTTATATGTTAGAATTTGAATATCCTTTCTTATTAAGTTTTGTTCCAATTACTTACTTGTCTTGGCTTGCCAATATCTTGCTCAAGTCTCCTCTTATTGGTGGGATTTTGATTTTTTTGCTATGCCATTTGTGATTATTATCTTGGCTGTTATTTTTAATAACATTCAGAAATGCTTATATATTCATGCAAAATTATGAGTTTACTAAACACCATACTTACGCAACATGCCAGATAATTCCAATCTACAGAGAGGAGCACAACTGCCCCTCATGTACCCATCACCGAGCTTTAATAGCTCTTCACTCAAGATAAGTATTGTTCCATTTACATACTTCCACCAGCCCTCCACCTGCTTTCCCTGAATTATTTTGAAGGAAATCTTAATAAAATTGCCAAATGTTCTTCTTTTTCCATGCTTTCAAATAGTTTAAGTAACAGTAGGATTATCTAATCTTTAAACATTTGTCAGAATTCTCCCTCAAAACCATCTGGGCCTAGTGCTTTTCTGTTGGTGTTGTTTGCCATGTCTTCTATTTCTTCTTTGGTAATTGTTCTGAGGTCAAATTTGGTGAAATGCACTTCTTCTAAAAGACTATGTGTTTCATCTAGTTTTTCAAACATATACAAACAGTATTATAAAGCATGTTTCTTTTGATTTAAAAAAATCCTCTATTTTATGGTTAATTCCCTTTTTATAGGTCAATATTATAAACTGTTGCTCTTCTTCTTCTTAAAAGCCACTATTGTGAATGAAAAGATAAGCTTCAGATCATGAGAAATATTTGTAAGCAATATATGTGATGCATTCAAATATGCACATAACTATCAAAATAATAAGAAAACAGGCAGTCTAGTAAGAAAAAATGAACAGGGGTGCCTGGGTGGCTCAGTCGGTTGAGCGTCCGACTTTGGCTCAGGTCATGATGACACGGTTCATGGGTTCAAGCCCCACATCGGGCTCTGTGCTGACAGCCAGCTCAGAGCCTGGAGCCTGTTTCAGATTCTCTGTCTCCCTCTCTCTCTCTGACCCTCCCCTGCTCACTCTGTCTGTCTGTCTGTCTCTCTCTCTCTTTCAGAAATAAATAAAACATTTTTAAAAATTTTAAAAAAGAAAAAATGAACAAAAATTTTGGACAGGTCCACAAAAAATGTATGTGAATATCAAATAAGCACACTAAAAGAATCTCCACGTCATTAGTCATCAAGAATCAGAGAGGGGCCTGGATAGCTTGGTCATTTGAGAGTCTGACTCTTGATTCTAGCTCAGGTCATGGTCCCAGGGTCATGGGATCGAGCCCCACATTGGGCTCTGTGCTGAGCATAGAGCCTGTTTGGGATTCTGTCTCTCTCCCTGTGCCCCCTCTGCCCAACTTGCTCTCTCTCTCTCTCTCTCTTTCTCTCAAAAAACTAAAAAATTAAAAAAGAATTAGAAATCTAAATCACAATGAGATACTCCTTTACAAATACTAGAATGATCAAAAAATGAAACAAAACAAACAAAATGACAATAGCAAGCACTAATGAGAATGTGAAGCAAGAGAAAACCCAAACATTACTCAATGCAAATGCAAAATGCCACGGTTAACTCCGTAAAGTAAAACATCACTTACGCATGACCCAGCAATATCACTCCTAGGTGAGATGCACACAAAACCTGTATATGAAAGCTTATAGTCACTTATTCATAATCATCCCCAAATGGAAAATGTCCTCATGTCCTTCCATTGGTAGATGGATGTTTTTAATGTGGCAAGTATAATGAAATAATATAATGAAATTAATGAAATACTTCTCAGTGATTCAAAACAAATGAACAATTGATACATACCAGGAGGATGAATCTCAAGTATGCTTTGATAAGGAAAAGAAGCCATACTTTAAAAGCTATGCACTGTATAATTCTATTTGTATGATGGTGTGGAATAGATACAACTACAAGGGAGGGGAAAATGTCACTGGTGACCAGGCCGGGGGTCTGGGAGAACAGGTGACTAGATGAGGAGGTTGAGGGGGATGATGGAATGTTCTGTATTCTGATTGTCATAGTACTTGCACAACTCTGTACACTTGTAAGGCTCATAAAACCGTGCACCAGTAAGAGACTGTATTCATTGTATGTAAATATAAAAATAAAGTGGATAGGTAGCAGGGTAATATAAAGGTAAAAACAAATCAAGGGAAACAAAATAAACACATTAGATGTCTCCTGGGTTTTGCTACAAAATGTTCATATTCCTTCATGCCCCTCTGTGTGTCAGCAGGCTGACCCTTTTAGGCAACTTAACACACTACACCCCCTTTCCAATAGTCTTTTGGTGGCACAGCCACATGAGACTCCCACGATGAGATAAGAGGAGGGAGGAAGGTAATGTTAGGGCATCGATTCTCCTGGCTCCTTCCCTGTGGGATTGCCTCAGGCTGGCTATGATCTTCCACAAATCACCAACATTCTTCTGCTCATCCTAACAGCATGAATCTCCCTTTACTTCAAGGCATTTACTTCTTCCTGTGATCCTTTTTGATCTAGCCATGGTAACAATCCCCACTGATACTAGCTCCAGGGGATTACCTTACAAAGGTAAGAGGTTTCCTTACCTCTGTCCATACTTTTGTAAGCATTATTCTATTAAAACTTTCCAGATCATCCAATTTAAATTTGCAATCCGTCCCATGCACAGATCCTAACTAAAAATATAGTGAATGGAGATTCATGAGAATAAATGTTCTGGGGACAGTGAGCAGGCCAGCTTCGGTGGATTAAGAAGACAAAATTTCAATAACTGAGAAATAAGGTAAAAGGCATAGAGCAAGGCTATAATCAGCAAGGTCACTATCTAAAACTAGGTTACTCTTAATTATGTGGGGAAAAATGAAACCATCGGAAACTTCTGAACAGTACATTCATATTATTACCGTAATACTTAGTAAAGATTGGCTATACGCAAGATGGACTGGGGTCGAAAACATGGAGTTTGGACGAACAATTGAAAGAATGATATATGACATGGAAGGCAAAGGGAGCTACACGATCATTATGCAGTGGAAATGACAAGCATAGACAATTAGATCTTGGAAAGTAAGTGGCTACAGGACAAGAAAGAAGAAGAGGAACCACAAATGACTTTGCAGTTCGAAGTCTGGGGGGCTGGAAGAAGGCTGACATTATTAAAGGGTGACATTTCTTGGGAGTACAGACTGATTTGCAAAGGAAGATGATGCTTGAAAGGTAAGGAACTCACCTCCTACCTCCATGTCAGGAATTTGCTCTCGTTGGTGGATTTGATTTCAACTTTGAATTTTTTTTCTCCCTATGTTAAAGGAAACTCTCAAGTTATTAATCCCCATTGCGAACCAGCAGATGGCTCAGTGTGAAAAATTTATGTAATCTGAGTCCAGGGACCACTGGAAAGAGAGGCTCCAATCCCAGGAACAAGATAACACAATAATTTCTGTGTCTCGGCTCAACAGGTCAGACTGATTGATGGTTGGACTCAGGCAAAAGTTACTTGTATTGAATTGGGAAAATGGAAAAACTGTCCAAGCTGAAAGAAAGGCTGAGAATAGAGCACATCTAGGAGAGGCTGTACCACTCACAGGGGTAAAGGTGAGGGGAATCATTATTCCAGATTATTTATTTATTTGGTAGTTTACCAGGCTGACTAAGGCTAATCACTGCAGTGAAGTTACTTAGCCTGGGAGGGAGGTGGTATTTGGATTCAAAGACCACAGAAGTACACGGTATCGCTCCTGTTCAAGTCCTTGCTCTGACTATACACGATCTATGTTTGGTGCAGGGTGGGAGGACCCAGCCATGCTGATCACACTACTGTATCTGACATCTGAGGAACACAGTTTATTATTTTTAAAAATTTTTTAATGTTTTTTATTTATTTCTGAGAGAGAGACAGCGTAAGAAGGGGAGGGGCAGAGAGAGAGGGAGACACAAGAGTCCAAAACAGGCTCCAGGCTCTGAGCTAGCTGTCAGCACAGAGCCCGACACAGGGCTCGAACCCACGGACCGCAAGATCATGATCTGAGCCGAAGTCGGCCCCCCAACCAACTGAGCCACCCAGGCACCCCCATGAGGAACACAATTTAATAGGAAGCTTAGGTTCCTCGTGCAGTTATTGATACTCTTGCTGCAGATGTGAGTGTAGCTTGAAAACTGGGGAAGAGAGGTGGTCGTGGTGGGGAGATGATGAACTCAAGTAAGTGAAAGGCAGCTGCAGAGGGAACACACCCCAGATGAAGAGTTATGAAGAGCCCAGTGCTTTTTTTTCTCTTTTGGTCTCATATAGAGTCTAACACAATACTGGATTTACAGAAGATGCTCATTAAATAAATGCTGAATAGAACTGGTACGAACCCACAGTAACGGCAGTCTCACATACCAAGTAGTATATCATTGCTTGAAAAAGCCAAAAACTTGTAAGATTCGGGGACCCAACAAAGATGTTTAAGTTTTGAAAAATCCGATCTGCTTCCAGAGACCGGAAGTGTAAGTCTCAAATATGTAAGGGTAAATAAATGTCTTTAAATAAGGGATAATAGCTAATATGACAAGACTATATATGTATGTATATATATGCATATATATATATATATGCCTTATAGCTCAACAAAAACTGAAAGAATGAGGATGGACAGGCAGACTGAAATTACTACTCTATTTTTTTAAAAAATTTGAAAATTTGAGATGAAGATTTGAGTTAAGAAGGCATTTTAGAGAAGGTTCTTCAAATCAGTGATTTCTCTAACTTGAAACTGAAACAAGTATAATGCAGATTTGTTTGGACATACTTAACTGATAAATTTCTTTCATTTCAAAAGATTAAGAATAGATATTAAAGAGGCATTTCAATAACCGATTTAAATCCCATCACTTCCAAATGAGTAAGGGCACTGTAACAAAAAGCACTTGTAAAGGTCATCTTACAAAGTGCACTGCAGAATTATTTCCTCTTTGGATAAGCTTCCCCAACAGTGTTTCCCAGTGGTCAGAACTTCACGATTCAATGTTGACAGTAAAATCTTGAGTTTACGTTTTTATCATTGAATCAGAAGGTCATAAGAATCACTAACAGACACTGTAAAGAAAGCCTATCCAAAAAGCCTACCTGCATTTCCAGAATCACTTGATAGTTTATTAGAAAGTACTTTTATCTGTGATGCTGGATTTTTCAGTTGTAAAAGATATCTTTGACTTTAGGTTTTTTTTCATTGTCTCTGTCTAGAAGGATTGAAGTTATAGTACATAGTCAGTTTATTGGGGGTAAGCCCCAGAAAAATTAATAAAAGAATACTCATTAAAATATATTTATTAATTACAAGTAATATGCCATAAATGGATTTATCAGTATTCCTCACAATAGGTGCTATTACTGGAACTTTAATTATGATGGAAAAAATTAATGTGCCCAGAATATATACTGCATACCTTGAGGGCAAAATCACTCTTACTAGTTCTTAATTTTACTGACAGAAATACTGAGGCCTATCTGTGAAATGCCCAAAGTCACAGAACAATACTACTACAAACAATATACTCACCCCAAACTCAAATATGTAACCTCATTTTTCATGAAACACACATCAAGAAATAATTTTTATTTTTATATCATCAGTAATAGCTACATAATGTAGCTACAACTTAGCTACATTAAGGTTTTTATAAGAATCACTATAAAATGCAATGGAGTAACACCTCTCAATGTCAATATATTTAAGCAGACAGTAAAGGAAATTTTAAGTGGATAGGTAGACAGGTATTTATTAAGTTCTTGATATGTTTTTAAATTATTAAAATCACCAAAGCTCTAACAAGTCCTTCCCAGCAGAGACAGAATACATCAAGAAACCTAATTGAAGGGCTATTTCATTTAAAAACAAAATGCATTATTTTATTTAAAAGTTTATTAATAAAAATCTCAATGGGTTCTTCTCTTCAGGCTTCGAGAAGAGTAGAAGTTCCCTTGGGAAATTTTCTCAGCTTTCCTCAAGGCTAAAGAACTTGGTTTTATATAGATTAATAACCTTAGAATTTTATCCTCAAAGAAATATTTAATAGCCTGATGGATTATGGTAAAGTGCAAGTGACTTCTATGAAATGTTATCTTTTACTTGTTTTCAGCACAGCAAAAAGGGACCTCGTAAAATTGTAGTCTCCCTTCTTCAATGCAGTTTCCATTACTCTCTGAGTTTATCAAGAAGAATAATGATGCTTTGATTAAAAAAGGAACACCAGTGCTTCTGTAGTCAGGCCTCACCAAGGGCAAGGCTGCACATTATTCTTTTGCTCTCCCCCCCCCCNTGAAACACATCAGATTTTGACAATTGCGTAAGGGCGGCTGCCTGTCTTCAGTCCCTCATGAAACATTCACAAAACGTTTCTAACCACTGCCTTGCATATGCTTATCAGTCTTCTGGGTTTCCTCTCTATAAACATGTAGAAATATGCTAAAAGAGGCAAAATCTCTCAGTCTCCAGCCCAGCAGCCCTGAGTCACTATCCCATTGTGAATTAGTGTGATTCTAAGATCTAAACAGAAAGGGCAACACAAGAAATGTATTATATTCTATATCTTTTCAACTTCTCCCTCCTCACTATCACTCTCGGGTTCAGTCTCTCATCACACCTAACCTGCCTTCTTGCAATGGTCTTCCAGGCGATTTGCTTGCTTCCTAATTCATTCTTCACTCAGGTCAGCACTCTAGTCTCTCACTGCCAGAACTTCTAAGCCTTTTAGGTTGTTGACCCCCTCAACCGCACTCTCATACATCCCTCACAACCATGGAGAATATTCTCTGCCCCCCAATCTGCCTTCAAATCTTTTTAGATTTCAAGCCCTCCTTTACTTTTCCCACCTCCTGTTTTTCTGAGCTTCATGTTGTTTCCCGTCCAAGTTAGGTGAGTGTGATTTGATGAGAGTGCTTCATTGATAAAACCTGGTAAGTTTCCAGCGAGTTCAAGAGAAGTCATCCTGCAGAAATATTCATGTGAATCAGTTATTAAACATGGGGATTTCTTATCTTTCTCTTTTTAATCTTTAATGATATTTCTTTCACATTATTCCAATGAGACAATTTCTGGTAGTGTTAAAGGCTAACATCTTATATATTTTTAATCATTTTAAGCACATAAAAGGCAATTTGACTATTCACAATGTATTGTCGGAGTATTTTTGAACACTGGAAACATTTCTGGGCAAAGGGAGTGCACTGTTTCCTGAACTGACATTGATCTTCCTTTTAACATCATAACTAATGTAAAAGTTTGTGAATATTTTCTACATGTTGGGCTCTACATATGACCACAAGGAGTTACAGAAGTGCAGAATGAGTCACATGGTCCTGTTGTTTAGGATCTAGGTGTGGAAACAGTCCATGTGTGAATGACTGGTGCTGTCCTTTATGGAGGAGACAATGAGGTGGTATAAATCCTACTGATACTATTGGTTCTGACTAAGATAAACTAGGTGTACAAAACTAAAGCTGAGCAGAAGCTGGTTTTTCTACTCTCTTCACCATTTTTTTCTTATCAAAGCAAAATTTTGAAAGCCATACACATTCAACAATGTAGAATGTGGTGTTCAAAGCCATTTTGTCCCAGAGAATACACTATGCTAAATGGTATCTGCACATAGCCCTTTATTCCAGCTCTTAGGACCAGATGTACTTCTGAATGCAGAATTATGCATATTTTAGGGAAGTGAAACAGTGCATGCATCTTCCACTAAAAAATACTCCCAGAGGAACCCTGAACAGTATCCTATAATCAAACACATTAATGTGTTAGCAGCGAAAATCATGACTATTCACTTAGGAATAATGAAGTTCATAAATGGCCTCTTATCAAGGTAGACAAGGTTTTGCAGCTAAATAAGTAACAGAGACAATTTTAATTTTTTCAGTTTTTGTGGGTTTCAGAATTGTAGATTGAGGCTTTTGGATCTGTGATGTTGAATAAGTAGACCATAGACTCTGCTCTCAAGGAACCCAACAAGTGTTAATATTTAGCTAGTGCATACTGGTAGACACATACTGGTGTTAAAATATTAAAATATTTTTTCCAGTGATTAAGTGTCCATTGTCCCAAACCACTCAAGGACTCTCCCTTCCAACCCACCCATCTCCTGAATGCCTGGTGCTTTCCCTGCACTTACCATGACCCAACAACTGAAGGAATAGCTTGGGCTCCATGGCCAGCCTCTGTGTGGTTGGTGGGGGTCTGAACCATACCAACTGTTCAAAATTTTGAGTATCACTCCTGAAATCACATGATACTACTGAATTTCTTCCAGTAGACCCAGAGAATTTTGACAGAATGAGAAGAGGTTGGGAGAACTAAGGAGTCCTACTTCCTTTTAGTTGTAACTTTTATAGATCAGAGGGGTTTAGGTATGCAAAAAGCCAGTGAAATCATCTGTAACCCTAAGTTTCTACTGTCCAACAAGGACAGACAGTCCCCAAGAGAGCAAGCGGGGAGGGATGGCCCTGGGAAAGAGTGTCTCCCATGATTTCTCATCAGTGGCTTTCATAATTAAATTCATTATCTTTACCTCATGTAGGGAATTCCATATATGCTTGCTGACATTTTTTTTCAACAGATGTGAATTTCCAGCATGGCACTAATGAAAGAGAACATGATGTGATGAAAGACCCATTGTTAAGAACTTCTCCATTATTTTTTAGAAATAGTGCCCCTGAACAAATTCCAACCTCACTGAGTGTTATTTGTATTTTTCATCTATAAACTGAGTATTAATAGTCCTCTCTGATGCCAGGATGTTTGTAAAAATATGAGATCATATGCATTGCTAAAATGATATAAGACATTACTACTTGTTTGGTTTGGTTTTTGTTTTTATCAGATTGAAAGGGACTCTTTTAATTCCTATTGTTTTCACTGAATTTGATCAACCCTGATGGCAATGCTTCAAAACGAGATGCACTGATCTGTCCCTACCCTGCCCAATTGGCCGGAGGTCAGAGGGTTGAGTGGATATTAATTAAAACTTTCATTAAAAAATATTCCCACTTCTTGGGGCGCCTGGGTGGCTTAGTCGGTTAAGCGTCCGACTTTCACTTAGGTCATGATCTCGCGGTTCGTGGATTCGAGCCCCGCGTCGGGCTCTGTGCTGACTGCCAGCTCAGAGCCTGGAGCCTGTTTCAGTCTGTGACTCCCTCTCTCTCTGACCCTCCCCTCCTCACACTGTGTCTCTCTCTCGCTCCTAGAAATAAATAAAAACATTAAAAAAAAAATATTCCCACTTCTAATTTAGTGTGACAGGCAGTACAACAGAGTTGTCCACAGAATGGGACTATGACTGGAATATGACTGCCTTGGTTTAAATCCCAGCACTGGCACGCACTAGTTTAAGTGAGTTACTTAATCTCTTTTTTCTTTAATTTCCTCATTGGTTAAATGAGGACAATAATTGTTTCTCTCTCATAATATCGTTCTAACACTTAAATGATGTAACGAATGCAAACCACCTAGTACAGTGCCGAGCAGAGAGTGAACTTTAAGCGCTGCCCATGGCTGGAAGGACCCTGCCTCCAGGAGGAGCCCTGGCCACAGTTCCCGTGGACTTGCGAACCGCTAGCTAGTCTGCAGAGGCTGCTCTACACTGTGTCTCCAGAGCCACGTGCTCAAAGCAACTGAACTTGTTATCAGGCCTTTCTCATTGTCGTTGCCATTGTCAGACTGGTCTCATTGTCACTGCCATTGTGGCTGCTGTCCCTCTCCACCCCTCACCATCCTTCCCTCCTTCTCCTCCTCTTCCTTCTTCTAAAATTCACCTGTAATGTGTATCTCTTGGACTGTAAGAGCCAAGGGCAGGCAGCCCCAGGATGGGCCACTCTGGCATGACGATTATTCTGAGCTGAGGGCAATGGAGACCCCACCCACTCAAGAGAAACTCTGGCCGCTCCCTTAACTACACAGAAGGGTGCAAATTGAGGACTTTCCCAGAACAGTTAGCAGAGATACATTTTGTCTGCGTGACCTATCTATATGGTGGGGCAAACATCTAATTACCAAACATTCACTCCTGTTCCTACTGCCCTGTGAAGTACATTCCTTTCCCCTGAAGTCCCAGACTAAAGTCCCTTTTCCTGATTTCACGATGACATGCAGACCTCATTTTGCCTGTCTTTGCAATTTCCACGTCTGTGTGGGTTCCCCATAGACACTCTATTAAATTTAATTTCCTCCTGTTAATCTGTCTCATGTCAATTCGATTCTTAGTCCAGCTAAAAGGATCCTTAGAGGCGACAGGAAGTCTTGCTCCCTGACAGTACAAAAACGTTATGAGTTTTTGCTCTTCCGCCTCTAAACTTCCCATGCCTAACTTATTCCACTGCATCTTGATAATACTTTAATAGTTCATCTCACACACACACAAGGTCTCCATTTTGTTGTCATCACTTCTTCACATTTTGGCTTCTCCTCATTGGGCATTTCTGTTCCTATTTCTTCCTTCACACATCCAGCACTGTGACCATTATAGGTTTTTTTTTAAAATTTTTTAATGTTTATTTTTGAGAGAGAGTGAGAAAGAGACAGACAGAGCGTGAGAGGGGTGCTCAGAGAGAGAGGGAGGCACAGAATCCCAAGCAGGCTCCAGGCCGTGAGCTGTCAGCACAGAGCCCGATGTGGGGCTCAAACTCATGAATTGTGAGATCATGACCTGAGCTGAAGTCGGATGCTTAACTGACTGAGCCACCCAGGCGCCCCTAACACTGTGACCATTATACAACCCATTATAATCTTTATTGGAACTCTGAAGTACACTACCAAATCAGTGTGTCATCCTTTCCCCCAGTTTCTCCAACCAGTCAGAAGTTTAGCCATGTTTATTAGCCTATCTCACAGCCTGCTGACAGTCTTCAGTTTTCTATTCTAATTTCTAATGCCAATTTCTATTAGCCTATTTCTAAATAAACCATTTCAAATAAATATTGTTAAGGTCACAGTATTTAAATGGCAAACAAGAACCATCTAAGTTAATGGAGTAAAGATTCATTATATTAAAAATGATTTTAAAATTATATTTTTGTATGTTAAAAATATTATGTTTGCAGAACATTCCCTACAGAGGTTTTCCCCATATCTACATTTTAAGCCAAAACCTTTGATAACTAACGGCACTTTAGGATAACATGCAAACTCAGGAGCAAAATTTATTACACTTGCTAACTTGACCTTATATTAGGAGCTTGACCTTGTATTAGGAGCTTGTTTAATGATCTGAACTTTGAGAAAAGAATAACCATGAGGTATGCAAGAAAGAGTAATCCAGTTCTTTTTTCTTCTTTTTCTGATTTCTCCAGTGGCTTCATAAGTCACAATGGTTCCTTTGGATCAGGTTCCCCAGCAAAGAGAGATCAAAATAAAAGTATATGTGCTAACATTTGACTGATTTAGCAATCACAAGACAATGTGTTGATGGAAGCAGAAAGTACAGTAAGTCAGCCAAGAGCCAAGGGATGCCACAGCCTCTAGAAACTGGAAGAAGCAAGGACCTTATTCTCCCTGAAAGCCTCCAGAAGGAACCAGCTCTGATAAGTCCTTGCTTTTAGCCCAGTAAAATCAAGTTTATTCCTCTGACCTCCACAAATATAAAAGGACAAATAGGTGTTGTTTTAGGCCATTGAGTGTGTAGTAATTTGTTACAGCAGCAATAAGAAACTAATACATACTTTGGTATTAGAAGTTGGGTGCTGTCATAACAAATACCTAAATCATCATAAACAGAATTGTGGTAGAAATATGAAAATTAAGGTGCTACTGGTGAGAATTCAGAGGACATGAGGAACATGTGATTGGCAAAGGGAGGAAACGAGACCCTTGCTACACACTAGCAGAAATCTTAGCTGAATTGTGTCATGCAGTTAGGTACAAAACAGAACATGTAGGTAAGAAACCTGGATATTTATCTGAGCAAGGTTTTGAAGACATGGCCTGATTTCTTCATGTTGATTATAGTCAAGTTTTGAAGAATGAATACATTGAGGGTAGAACTCTCAAGCAAAAAAAAAGAATCTGGATTTGATAATTTGCAAAATTCTCAGCCTAACTGATTGCAAATGATGCTAAAATTAGGACACTCACTGTCAGAAAAGAATGGTCTGGGGGTGCCTGGGTGGCTCAGTCGGTTAAGAGTCTGGCTCTTGGTTTGGTTCAGGTCATGATCTCACGGTTCATGAGTTCCAGCCCTACACTGGGCTCTACGCTGATGGTGTGGAGCCTGCTTGGGATTCACTCTCTCTCCCTCTCTCTCTGCCCCTACTGTACTCTCTCTTTCTTTCAAAATAAATAAACCTTAAAAAAGTTAAAAAAGAAAAAAAAAGAAAAAAGAAAAGAATGCCCTGGAGAGAAAGCCAGGGGTGTGCCTTTTTTTTTTTTTTTTTTTTTTGCCAGTTTCTGGAAAGAATCAAAAGGTTAAAGTATTCAGTTGCACAAAAAATTATTTGAAAAGATAAGGCATATGAATCATGGATCCTCTCAGCCATATCAGCAGAAGCCAGGAATAGACATGAAATTATCCAGTAAAGACATTTGAATAAACTTTTGTCTAGTGGAGTGAATACCTGTGATATATGTCGGAAATCCACAAGCTTTTTGCAAATATTGTATCAGCAGAAACATCTTCAGCTTAGATTGACAGGGACAGAGAGGGTGAAATTAAAGAAAGCTGTTGGAGTCTACAGATAGGAACTGGGCTGGTTCTCTCTACCCGCCCCCCCCAAACTACAGGACATTTTATCTCTACTTTTCTCAGTACCAATCTCTTTCTATATTGTATTATGATACTCTTTAAATTTATTTTAATTTTTGTAATTTTTATTTTTTTTTAACATTTATTCATTTTTGAGAGACAGAGACAGAGCATGAGCAGGTGAGGGGCTGAGAGAGAGAGAGGGAGACACAGAATCTGAAGCAAGCTCCAGGCTCTGAGTTGTCAGCACAAGGCCCGATGCAGGACTCAAACCCATAGACTGTACCCCAAGATCATGACCTGAGCCAAAGTCAGACGCTTAACTGACTGAGCCACCCAGGTGCCCCCTTTTTTATATTTTAAGGTAAGTATTGAGAGATATGTATTGAGTACCTATATTGTGCTAGATAGGTCTCACATCTCTTAAAATGATTGAAATTGAGAACTTTCTCTAATTTATTCTTGATTCCACCAAAGGGTCTGAACCAGGGTATTATTCTTATGTAGATAATAGGTAAATATTTACTTTTTAACGGATTAAAAATTAATGAAGTTACTTTAGTGTTGACATGTTCATTGTTCCATGCATTCAATGCCAGAGATAAGAGCTAAAAGGACTAAGCTTTTCTCATGAATCATGTCGCTTAATCCTCATGCAAACCTGTGATGTGTATATGGTTATCTCTATTTTACTGTTGAGGAAACTTAATTTTAAACAGGTTAAATAATTTACTCAAAGCTATACAACTAATAAGGACTCTGCCCCTTGATCAGCCAACTCCAGTAGTTAACTTTTTAACCAGTACCATCTTCAACCCACAGAGCATACTGCCTGCTCACATAAACCCTCTACATTTCACCATCAGAACTTATCAAAAATGCCAAGGACAAACAGTAAGAAAAAAGAATGTTTCTTTTTTGGATAAACAAAAGGAAGGATAAACAAAAAGGAAGATCTTCAACTGAGAATAATTAAGTTGTATAATCATAGTAATGCAGCATTGTAAAATAAAATCTCTAAACGAGACCCTCTGTTGGTGAAGTCCCCTGTGGCTCACAAGATACTGACATGCACAAGACCTTGGCTCAGCCTGCCCTGTCCACTCAGACATAAGGTGTTTGCTGAGATCAGCATGGAATGCCTGTCGGTGTGCGTAACTCATCACCCATACAGCTCAACCACAATTTGTCATGGCTCATATTTTGCTTTCAGTTTTGGCCCTGGTGCTTAGACTGCTCACAAGTGCCCTGAAGGTCTCTTTCAGGACCATCTGATAACAAGCACCCAGGTTGGTGCAGCACAAGCACTTTGTAGAGTTGGAGGCACTTGATTGAAAATCACTTACTCCATCCCTGAGAAGTAATATTTTCAGTTTCTTTCACACAGACAACACTTTCTCAAATTCGGAGTGGTTGTCTGTTTCCATAGCACAGGTAATTCATTCCAGTTACTTAAGACTGAACTCTAAATCCATGTGCCGTTGGTAATTTAGGATAGATGTAAGAGGGAATTTCCTGAGAGCCTGATGGGGTATTAAACACTGAAATGTGCCACAGAAGAAAATTGAAGGACCCTCTTCCTACAAAAGTGTTTAAAAACGGAATCAATGAACATTATCCAGCCTGGGCTAGGGTGAACCCATTTGAAGCCAAGGATATGGGATAGATGACTTCTGAAGGTCCTTTATAGGGCTGGTCTTCTGTGATTCATTTGCTTTAAAATCAACGATCTGTGTTGAGAAAAATTATATCTTATCAGTATGTGAAGAAAGCAAACATAAAATATTCTAGAGGCAATGATAAGCATTTATGGTGTACTAAACTAATCCTGCTGCCTTAGAAGATATTTACCAAGTTTCATTGATTGCAAATGTGGCAGGGATTCTATAATCTTGGGGGGGGCGGTGGGGAGAAGCTAACAGTTTTTAGTGTAGCATTTAAAATTCATGCAGTGAGAATGGAAAAAGTTTTCCAAAACAGTCACCTTCATTTACTGTCTCTACTTGGTAAACAAGAGAGGAGTTAGGAACCTTCCAAAATGTCCCTGCATTCACATTATACATGAACCTCGAGATGTAAATGAGGTTGTACCATGCTATTTTTAAATGGCATATAACCTCTTTATTCTTCCATTCTCATAGATTGTTTAGGCATTTTTCCATTTAGCATGGCTGTCCTCCAAAACCTGGGGCTTTGGGAAGCAAGAATGCATTTCTGTTGTTGAACAATGTTGATTTACTTGCTTGCTGAGCCTCCAAGGAGTCATTTAGCCCAAAGAATGGACATAATGCTGCTTTAATCTTAGCCATAAACAAATGAATGAACTGGCGGTAGGTTTATTGTGTTGCATTTCTTCATCCTAAAGATTGGAATTGGAAGAGGCAGGACATTTATATAGAAACAGTGCAAGCCATGTATGGGTATTTTCATGGACTTCGGTACTTGGTGTGACTGAGCACCTTTGTAATTTCATTTTAAGTCCTTTCCCTTTTTTTCATGCAGACAGGTATAACATTATTGATAATTTCACTTAACTTTGATGGTACTCATATTTCCATTTATTTATTAAATACATAATTTCTGAGCACCAAGCGTGTTCCAGGCAATGTTCTGGCTGCTGGCATTTAGTAATGATCAAAAAGATGAGGCCCTTGTGTTTGTAGACCTGACAAGGCACTAGAAGAGACATGCAGACAAGATCATCACAACAAAAAACTGTTTCAAATGTGCTCATGTGTTGTAAGCAGGAAAGGCCCGCAAAGTGCAAATTCAGAGGGAATTCGAGGGAGCAAGGGGCAAGTGCATGGGAGGGGATGGGGCCAGAGTACAGGCACGAGAAGCAAGGAGGACACACTGAAGAGAATGAAGTGGAGTATTTTGTTTAGCATGTAGATAAAAGAGAAAGGAAGCAGAGGAGGGGTGAGAGGGAGGAGAGTTGGACTGGGGTGAAATGGGAAGTGGGAAAGGATGAAATGGGTTATGTATGAGAAGTGAAGGGCTGATGATGGAGGGGCAGAGGAGCTTGAGACAGTGTGAAACTGTTACTATCTATAAAAATGCTTGTATACCTGATGTGCAAACTTGTCAAGTTGAGGCTGCCCAGACCTTGGAGTATAAGCCTTTTGGAGATTCATGTCTGATTGTATGACTTTAGGGAGGAATAACATCAGGCTTTAAATTCTTCAACACTCTTTCTATCAAGGGGTGGGCTCTATTTCCTGTTTTTTGTTTTTGCTTTTGATGTTTTGAATCTGCCTGATCTGTGGTTATTTGACCAATAGAGTGCAGTGGGAGCAATGCTATGCGAGTTTGGGGTCAGTCCTGTAAGAAAATTGGGCATTTAGGCCTTTTACCTTCTCTAAGCCACCATATTAAGAAAAAAACAAAACAAAACAAAACAAAACAAAAACCACGTGGAGAGACTTTGAGACTACATGAAGAGGAAGAGGGGCTCAAGTGAGCTCAGTGTTCCCAATACCCCCGCCGAGGAGCCAGGGCATGTGAGTAAGGATGACCTGGGCCCTTCCAATAAGTCTTCCCACCAGCTAAATAATACTGATTGATCACAACGGATGCCCCACAGAACAAAAGAATCACATGGCTGAACCCTGCCCAAATCAGTGACTCAGAATACTGGGGTATCAGTAAATGGTTATTGTTTCAAACCACTATGTTTTTAGGGTACTTTGCTCCTGAGAAATAAATAACTGGAATAATTTTGTTGCCAGGCATGAGATGCTGCTGCCTGCTGAAATCTAAAACCAGTAGCTTTGGGACCCGACAGAATGAAGCTAGGATGGCCTCGAGGAGACTAGCAGTGAAAGCTGGAAGAGCTTTGGGAAGGCTGTTCATGAATACTTGAAAGACAATGAGGAGACCATGTTAGAACTGAAGAAAAGGTAACTCTAGTTATGTGGCATCAGAAAGTCTGGCAACATCTATGACCCGGAGAAATACAGAAGGTAAGAAACGTATCTGTGGAACTCAGGGATCTAGCTAAGTGGATTTTCAGACAGAATGCTCAAAGGTTGGCTATTCTAGCTATGATAAAATAGTCTATTATAAAACATAAAAAAGAAGTGGACATTATTTGGTTTTTGAGAAGAATTTAGAGAAGATACAGAGTTCCCAGAAAAGTTTTTCTAGCCCCAAAGGAGTCTCAAAGTCGGAAATGGCCCTAAGGCAAAATTCAAACCCACATCAGTAAGACTTGGGTTTCTGGGAAAGGCTGAGGTCAGGATTCAGCCGTAAGATGCCTTGTTTCATACTTCACAAAGATAGAAGGGCATGCCTCACAGATTCCTTTTGTTGGACAATAGTATTTTTGAGAATTTTAAGTAATGCTGTCATTTTTTCTAAGACCCTCACCAGTTGCCCAAGATAGGCCAGTTGCTATCTTGGGAACTAATGTAAGTATGGCTTCTGTCCAATAAAATGAAATACAATCTGACATATTAGATACCTACAGAATGTTAAGAGATTTGTACTAAATTAAAACAAACACAGATAGTATAAGATGAAAGGAAGAAAACTCTGATATTTGGTCTCTTAGCTGTCTAAAGAAAGGAAGTAACCTGAGAAGACTGACTACACAGATGTGCACCTGGGGTATTTCTTATGGAAGGGGACGGATGACTCACATTCAAGGGTGGATCCAAATAACACTGAGAATATTTCCCAGTAATCAGGAACTGGTGACATATAACTGGTCAGAGTCAGAGTCGCTATGGATCAGTTATGTGCCTCTTATTTTCCCCCACTATGAAGGCAAGTATCTGTTGTGGTTGCCCTGTCTCATATTGTATACTGAGTGTATGGAGTGCAGGCTACTCATCTCTTCAGTTCACAGGTCTTCAGAGCAAGAAGAACCATACTCAAGGAGTCATTCTTGAGGAACTTCATCCGAACCTGCTCCTCATTTTAGATAACTAGATTGTAGCTTTTGAGATGAGGCCATAATGGGATGAAACCATGGGCTTCTAGCAAGGGATGAACGACCTCTGCATGTGGAAGAAATATAACGAATTTGTGGTTATAGGAAAGACGGTAACAGGGTAACCATGTCTGTGAATTATTTGAAATTTCCCTTTTGAGAAGTGTGACTCATTTCCCTTCCCACTGAATCTATACTGAACTAGATTCCTTGGAGCATTATGGCATGATGGAATGGAGTGATATTATGCTAGCTGCAGACCTAGACTTTAAAGGGACTGTAAGTTTCTGTCTTGATAGCTTAAATCTCTGAGCTGTCATTATAAATCTGATTCCCCAGTAGAAGATACCACATGGAGAAGATCTAAGACTACATGGAGAAGGTGAAGAGTTCAGCTGAGGTCAGCTTTCCAGATACCCCCCTCCAATTGGCAGGCATATGAGTAAAGCCAGGTGGCCTTTCTAGAACAGTCCAGCTGAATTCCACTGATTACAAAATTATATACAGAATCACCCAGTTAAGCCTGCTCAAATTCGAATCTATAAAGCCACGAGATACAATGAAGTGTTTTTTGTTTCAAGCTACTGTATTCTGAAGTAATTCTGAGGTAATAGCTGGGGCAGCCCCTTAAGGAACTGACTTGGGAGGAACTGGGGATTATGAATGTAATGTGTGTATTTATAGCAGTAGAAGCAGTAACTGGAGTAAAGACAGAAGCTTAGATGATTGAAAATAAGAATACAGGGGTGCCTGGGTGTCATGATCTCGCAGTTTTGAGTTCAAGCCCCATGTCTGGCTCTCCACTGTCAGCACAGAGCCCGCTTTGAATATTCTGTCCCCGTCTCTCTTTGCACCTCTCTCGCTCATGCTCGCTGTCACTCTCTCTCTCTCTCAAAAATAAATATTTAAAAATAAAATAAAATTAAGTACTTGAAAATATAACATTAAAAAAAAGAAAAGAGAAGGGTAGACATTTAGTCACAGGGTACAATGACCCCAAGGCAACAAGGAATATTTATAGGCTTGCAATCCACATAAGCAAATAGCTGATTACTGATAGATCTCTGGCAGGCTATATGAGTAATAAACATTGGTTCATATAATGTATGATTCTGTCCATCACTGTAAGAACTTTGAAGTGGCCCCAGTCCTCGATGAATCTGAGGAATGAATTAGATGGCTCTTTGAGAGTTCAGATCCCAAACACTAACTGGCCTTTTTCCTGAGATTTAGACTTCTCTCAGGGTTTTCTGACAGATGAAATTTCTTACTTAGTTCATCATATCCATTCACTCTGCAATATTTATTGTATCATCTGCCTGTGTATATTCAGCGTGAGGTTCTGTTAGGGATGTAAAGGAAGAGATGATGTCCTTGCACTTTCAAGGGACTTACTGTGAAGTGGAACCGATCAGACATGGAACTCAACTAACTCTGATGCAGGGGAAAAAATAATGATTTCCAGCACGTGGAGAGGGTTGATTGACTATAGGATTTTGGAGCCTAGTCAAGGAGTGTCCTAAGTTTAAGAGGTAAGCAATCAGTCCCCGAATAGACTAGGGTCCCAGACAAGAAGCAAGAAGCAAGAAGCCAGTTGCTGGAAAAGACGTTACCAAGGTCTCTGTACAATTTGAACAAAGACTGTATCCTGAACCCTAGCTTCTTCATTGAGCTTTAGAACCAGGAACATACTAGACCCCACATCTCAGAGGAATTGCAAGTAAGTGCCAAATCACTCCAACTATGAAAAGTAGAGGTCTACCTGAGATTAGAACCAGTAACTGTAGATTAGGTGTCAGTAACTTCATGAAAATGTTGCTGCCTGAAATTCCAGTACAATCCCTTTCAGAAGAGTGGGGTAGTGACTGAGTTGGACATAATGTGTCCATGACTTATGATGGTCTAAATCCCAGAGCCACTGCTTTCCTTATTTTCACTCTTGCTCTCTTGTTTTCACCCAATCCTCCTCTTCCTACAAATTGATGTGTCCTGGATCACTCAATCCAAAGGACCCATCCCCTGTCTTCCCACCTTTCCCAGCTCCAACCAGGTATGGTTGCTTGGGTTGTTCAATAATATACACATTTTATTTTAAGTTTTACTTTTTTAAATGATAGTCGCTCCTCTGTACTCACTTTCCAAGATTCTCTTGCACCTGGGGTTGATTAGGTAACCTGGTTTATCAGACAGTTTTCTCCCCACTAGTTAGTTAGGATAATTTGTTTCCTTCAAAAAGACATTTCTTAGGTTGCTTCTTCCCTTCTTTCTACCTTGAAAATAGATGTGATGCCTGAAGATGCAGCAGACACCTTGTAACAATGAAGCAACCGGCATGACAATATGCAGCCAACACACCAAGGATGACAGAGAAAAAGGAAAGGAAGATCTGGGTCATTGATGACATTGCTGAGTTTCCAAATCAGCTGTGAGACCTCTTGTTAAGGACATGATAAACATATAATAAGCCACTGTTGTAGAGGCTTTCTGATACTTACAGAGGAATGAAATGCTAACTGACATACTTATTTTTCATTTCATTAAATACATAATGTAATTGATAAGTTTATCATTATTTAACTATACCGTTATTTAATATACTACTGAGCAAGAAAATAAGCTGCAAGTTGAGCAAAATAAAATGCCTCCTATCACTTACCATTTTTTATTTTATACTTCTAGAAAAAACTCTTTTCTATTTAAAAAGGCATAGATTTTTTAAATCATTTATTCCATTTGTGAATACATTAAAGAAAATAAGCGGAGTAAATTTCTTAAAGTATGCTAAAACTCCCTCACATTCAACATAAAACTCTACTGAATAAGTTTGTAGTCATAGTCTTCTATTTCCATAGTTCTTTTTCTACATAAAATCATTCTTTGTCATCAACAGTGTGGATGATGCAGTATTTTTTAAGCGAATTCATAAGACAATGAATTCCAATATTTGGGCTCTTGAGCCTGCTTTGCATGTGTGTAGAGCAAATCAATTTTTGGATTTCCACTTCAAGAATATCCCTAAACACTTACAATGACCAATTTCCAGCAGCACCCTCTCTCCATTCGATTGAGTTCCTAGGAGTTCTGAGAATGTAGAACTATTGTCCATGGAATTTTCTTCCATGCCACTGTCACTCATTTGGAAAGTTTTTACTTGTTGGGTGCTTTTGATACTCCTATGTTTTGTGGAGGTAATTACTACATCAGAACTATTTTTTCACCAACAACTAAGTGAAGGACCCACCCCCAATGAATGTAAGATTTCTCAGAGGCAAAAAGCAGACAAAGTGATTTATTGAAGCACAAAACAATCGGCAGCATCTATTGTAGCTTTGATGTTTAGCGGGACCTTCACTGTGCGCTCTTCTCTGGAAACCGGGATCTCCAGATCTGCAGAGCCTAGAATTGTATGAAAAATTCACCATTAGGTCACTGGTGAATTGAGTGATTGAGCTATGCCTACCACTCCACTTTGATTTTTGAACAAATGTATTTATCGTGTGGCAAATGCACCATATACTGGACACTGACTGAAGATGTACACAACACACTGCCAAGCAGCACAGCACAGGATGCCATTTCCAGGCTAGCACCTCAGCAGCGATGTCAAAGAATATCATACTGCATCAAACAAATACTTCCTCTGGGGTACAGTATATGTAGAACCAGAGGACACCATAATCGTGTGCCCACTTTGCTATGGCAGTGTTGTCTGAGGTGCCATGTTTATAATCAGATACTCTATGAATCCTTGAACTATGGTCTTGACTGAGATCTTGCAGATAAGCTTAAACCAGGCCTAGAAGAGGGGTCAATCTGATCCCAATGGAAAACTGTCTGTTAAAATGTAGAGGATGTCAAGTATAATCAACTTGCTATCAAGTTACTGATTTTATTTTTTTACAGACTATACTTCGACCTGTGGCTCAAAGAAAAGTCGCTATGCTTGAAATGGAAAATAAGCCTGGAAGTGATAAGGATTTGGCTAAAGAGTTGAGGAACAAGAAAATGAATGTGTGTTAAGAGAAATTATAGTGATAAAGGTCAGGAAGCAGTATAGTGAGAAGGGCTCTCACATCCACTAATACTGGGAGAGAAAATTATCTAAAAACTTCAACAAAATTAATTTGCAGAATAAACCAAGTAGTAATACCATGTGACTTTGTAACTCCAATTCTAAAGATAAATTTACCTGAAAATTTAAGAAGAAATAGTAGGACACACGGTGCAAAAATATCTTAATTGATCAAAAATTGAGGTAAATTAAATAAATGCCAATAGATTCATACATAGACTGAACTATTACGCTCCTACTAAGTTATGTTTCAGCTAGATCTGTGTTGGTAAGAGGAACACTATGTTTTGCCACATGTATATTCTCTGTCTTCTACTGAAATGGCTACCCCATTCTGGAGCCCATTGTTTAGGTACTGCGATGGTAGATAGCATAGGCTGCCTGGTATATACCAGATGAATCATCCTGTTCACTTCAGTGTTTAGTGCATCTTCACTAGTGGATGCTCTCAGGTGAGTACTAACTTGTGACACAAATATTTGCACACTTTGTGTGCACTTCCATAGGTCTAGCCAAACTTCAATGAATGAAAGTTTCGATAAGCCTTTAGAGGCTCACCCCACAATCCATCTCTTGCTGCCCATCTACTTTCTCACCCAGATGACCTTGAAAGTGCAGCCTCCTTACTATCATGTCTGCCAGACATATCCGTATACTGTCACTGTGTATCTGAACCCCAATGGTAGGTAAGACTCATTTTTAAATTCTTGTGCAAATTAGGGCATGCAACTGATTATCAAGTTAAGTGACCTTTGGCTATACAGAGTACAAATAACTAGGAGACACTATTGCCTAACTGTTTTTACTGATTTTCAGAGTCTGAGTTCTGGTTAAGGAAGTTTTGACTGCTACCAGAGAAATGAACCTTCTGTGAATCATGTAAAGTGCCTGGCTTGGATCAGAATCTGAATGCTCCTCTCCACCTGTCTGTCCAACTCAAATCCTATCTACAAAGTACTGTCATCAACTAATACTTTTGTGTCATTACTTACTCAATCATTTTAGGTGACAATGTTATTTTAGTCATCATCCAATCTGGGTTAGTTGTGCAATTTCTATGGATGCTAAAGCATTTGTTAGTGGTGTGGGATATACTGAAAACTTCAACATTTTATTTTAGTCTATAATAATCAACTCTCATCTCAGAGCCTAGAAACTTTTTCATCATCAGAAAGAGCAATCTGTCCATTCCCTTCTTCTATCAGTCTGCCACTCAATCCCTTTGCTTCATTTCCTTAACTTATAATACATAGGTTAAGCTGATTGGAGACAATTGGGAAATAATAAGTAAAAGGAAGAATATAAAGCTTATTCCCACAGAAATAAGCAATTTAACATTGGTATATCACCTTGGTTTTGTTTTTAGATATATATGTTTCTGTGACTATGTTTACATATTGTAACCATACATAAACAATATAATACCCATTTTTTTCTCTTAGTTTCATATCAAAGTCATTGAGTGATATCACTAATATTACTTCAGAAACATAACTCCATAAAAGTAGGATTGTTCATCCTATGGCTCTAATATAATTTATTTAATTTACCTCTATTTTAAAACTTTGTATTATTAAGATAATTATATTTGTGCCATATGTGCTATTATTTCTACTTAAATTCTCTTCTAAATGTGTCGTTAGAATTGATACTGAGAAACAGAATTACAGGGTCAAATTAAGATGTGGTTAGGCTTATAAATTCATTTTTCAGAAAAATTTTAGCAATTACCTTTCCCGCCGTTAATGACTGAGACAGCCTGTCTCCCCAGACCCTCTCATGACTTTAACACTGGAGCTTTCTTTGCACACTTTCACTTTCTTGTTCTCCAACTCTATAGCCAAATCTTTATAATTTCTGTGCAGGTTTTCTTTTAATTTTTTAAATGTTTATTTTTGAGAGAAAGAGAGACAGATTGTGAGCAGGAGAGGGGCAAAGACAGAGGGAGACACCAAATCCCAAACAGGCTCCAGGCTCTGAGCTGTCAGCACAGAGCCCAACCCAGGGCTTGAACCCATGAACCACAAGATCATGACCTAAGCCGAGGTCTGATGCTCAACCAACTGAGTCACCTAGGCACGCGTTTTTGCATGTTTTCCATCTCAAGCATTATGGCCTTCCTATGGGTTTTGTTACAGCATAAAGCTATGGATTAAGAAGAGCCAATACAGAACTGGATATGTTGGTAAGAACAAACCAGAAACTTCTGAGTCTTAGGAATGCACTTATCTGCACACATGATTTTTTTTTTTTTTTTACCACATTATTCCTTTGTTCTGTAAAAGCTCCCCACACTTAGGCCAAAGACCCACATCTATCTTTCCAAACATCTGTGATTCATTTATAAGCTCAGAGTTCTAGAACTGAAGTGACTCTATCTCTACTTTTCACTGATCTTAGCTTCCTTAAAGACATCTTTTCAAAGTAACCTTTTCCTATGAATTTCTTTTCCACTTGCACAACTTTCTTAATACTAAACTCTTCTGCACCATGCCCACAGATTACCATATTCTTCTTATTTCATTCCAAAAAGAAGCATGTCTTGGAATCTCTTCCATTCATACATTCTTTCATTTATCTAAGAGATATGCAACCAGTTAAGCCCTAGAAAGATGCTGGAACCCTGTTTTGGTGTGCTCCTACTTCTTGGAATTCCTAGGGAATCCAGGGGTCAACAGTATGCAACTGGTGATGTCTTATTGCTCCAATTCACTTTTCTTTTTTCATTACTCATCATCTGCCACAAAGTGTGAGCGAGTTGTGTGGATAATTTATACCTCCTCCTTATATCATATTCTAAAACCACATAATAATACCATTGCCCTTATATATTTCATATTGAGTATAAATACATGACATCTATCACACCTATTTTGCCACTTATTTTCAATTTTATATTAACTACTGATTGTGTTACTCTGCCTCTTATCTTACTCATTACTCAATATATAATAGATGTTTTCAATAGCAGTGTTCACATAGTCACACAGCACTCTAGACCGTGTTGTCATAGTAATGCCAAACTTTTAAATATTTAAATGTTGGTTGCATCTCGTGAATGCTTGAGTTCAGGATAAGAAGGATGCTCAAAAACACACAGCATGCCGGAGGAAGATGTGGAGCTCCCTAGAGTCGGTCTTCCTTGAATTGAAGACCTGACGGTTGCTGACTTAGTCTGGGAAGCTCGTCTCAGCACAGACAGCTGGGCCTTCTCAGATATTCAGGGGTCCTGAACAATTCCAGCCCCATTGCTGGAGCTCAAGGTGAGCCTCTAGACCAAGAGGCAGGAACTTAAGATGAGTCTCTGGACCCACAGGTGGGCCTGGAGCCCTGGAAGATACCTAACTTTTAAATGAGCATCAATGGGTGTGCAAAGTGGACCGGACTCGGGGGCTACCAGCATGAGTGCACAGCGCTCAATACTGAGTGACATGTGGAGACAAGAAGAAAGTCCTGTGTTCTGCAGGAGATCACATCTCAGCTAGGTTTTAGGTCTATTGTTAAAACTAGGTTTAATTATGTTGAATTGCTGTTGAACTGGGAAAAGATGGAGCAGAGACAAGTGAGGAGGATCCTATTGACTGAGAAGCTGGGCCAGAACCTGGACTCGCAGCTCAGTTCATAGATGAAGGCAGGTTTGAGGAGCCAGAGAAGCTTAAAGAAGGTCCTGTAGAAATGTGTCTTCTGGTTTTGTGTTTTGTTTTTGGCTTCTATCTCAGCCTTCTCTCTCTGTATGCTAAGGGACTTGATGTTTGATGTGACTATAGCAACCTCTGTCTGAATTTTTGGTTTGTTTACACATTCATGTTTCTTTGAACCCAGTTTAAGGATTCTATGCTTCTTGTCTAAAGACTCTACTGCTAAGTTCCTGAAGAGGCTGGTCATGTAGCATCTCTCAATACATGGAGGGCCTGCTTTTGTAAGGTACTATGTGCGGTGCTATGGGGATATCATCTTATAGGACAAGGTCCCTCAAGGAGCTAAATGTATCAAGTAGATGAAACATGGCACATATAACTCCAGTACAATCCAGTATGTAAAAATGTTTGATGAAAACTAAAACATTTTAGTTTCCATAGGAAAAGACTGATTGTTCTTTGGTATCATAACAAGTAACTCCCAGATGTGCCATTAAACAATTATAATGGATCGATGAAAACTGTGTATCAGTAATCATACATCTGTATTCCAGACCTTTTGTGACAGCCTCACTCTTCTGAAAGTATCATCAGCAGGCACATTCCAATAAGCAACCCTCCACAGCTAAAGGTACAATGCATCCTGAACAGGCTTGCTCCTGTACATCACTGATCCTGAACTCCATGCTTCTCTAAACCTATATAAGATCAGCAATGGCTTTATTCAGGGAGCTTGCATCCTCTAAGCACAATTTTTCTTTGTCCAATAAGCAAAGGTGAACAAATTCACCTTTAGATTTTGAGTGACGACTTCTTTCTTTGACTCATTAATGTATTTGGTCAGGTGTGCTTTCCCTGGAGTTACAAGCTATCAGGAAATCAGCAACCCGTAGGAAAACAACCTTCCAAGTCTAGAATGACCAATCATAAGTTTTTAACAGTGCCATTACCAAGCCCGGGACTCTGATCTTGGGAAATAATCATGTCAGTTGTCAGGATATAGATGATACAATGGACAGAAATTTTCCTTGTAAAAGATACTCGACAATTTTGATAAGAGGGCTATAAATGATAAGGCATGCTTTCTTTCACTATGGAGTATCAACATCAAAATGGGAAAAAAGTAAAACATTTGCCTGTGAGGTCAGGGATAATCTGCCACCTTTCTCCTACCTTCATTAATTGGAATTAAGATGACCAGGCCTCTTATCTTTACTGTAATTTTTTCCCTTTATAGCAAAGAGGAAAGAGCCAAAAGCTTTAAAGAAGAAGCATTTATGTTTTTAAATATAGAAATCTAAGAGAAGAAAAATATTAGAGTCAAAGAAGAAAGATAAAAGAGCTGAATTATTGTAATTGTAATGTTAGCCACTGGGGAGTATAGTCTTGGAGTTTTTCTGGTATAAAAATAGACTATCACTTGCTTTACAGAAATTGAGAAAGTGAAAGTATGTAACTATGGGTTGATAGACATATTTGCTCACTGAATATGGCAGGCCTAACACAGGTTAAGATAGCTCATGCTTCACCAATTCTGTTTGCTGGAAAAGTCCTCCAGCATCAAGACTAGGTTTTATGTGGAGGTGCATGGCAAACTAAGAAGGCAGCTGAGGAGAATTACCATATACAGCTTTCACATTTGGGTACATGATAATGAAGATAACAGGATCTATAATCCTGCGGGACGGAGGAGACTTGGAAGGTTGATTATATTGTGAGGCAGATGGGAAATATCCGAGTGAGGAAGGAAGCTGGGCATCACAGGCTGAGGGAAAGCTATTTCCCTTAGAGTAAGATTCGGAATGAGAGGATATTGTGTTCAGTTACCAGTAATAGGTCACTGAGACCTATTTCCCACATGCTTTCCAGATAACTTTTCAAAGGCAGATGTCTTGTTAAAAATTTATGCTTTCTAAAAAATTTTAAGCTCTACTTATTTATTTAGAGACAGGGACAGTGTGAGTGGGGGAGGGGTAGAGAGAGAGGAAGAGAGAAAGAATCCCAAGCACTGTTAGCACAGAGCCCAAAGCTCAAACTCACGAAACCATGAGATCATGACCCGAGCTGAAACTGGGTGTTAGATGCTTAACTGACTGAGCCACCCAGGTGCCACCCAAAATTATTCTTTTCTAAAATCATAAACAGAACTATTAGAGAAGTCTACCCTCCTTTTAGGAAGCTAAGAGCTAAAGTAAAAGATGGGGCCAGGATTCATTTTGCTCTGGAATATTACACAAGGTCATATTGCTGTTTTTGGAGATTGTGTTTTGTTTGCCGGCTGATCACAAAGAAGAAACTGTCTTTATTTCAAAATTACGTAGAAGAACCTTGGACCTAGCCAATCCCTGCTAAGCATATAGAAGTGTAAAAGAAATCCCCCAACCCTCAAGAATGCTTATTATTTGAGTAAATTAATCTAGGAGGAAGGCACCTTCCCTGAACAGAATTGTCAGCCAATGTCTTTCTTCTGTTCAACAGCCTCCTGGTATATGACTTGTCCTATTAACTCATGACTGCACAAGACTATGGATTTTAGATTACACATTTTGCTAACAAAAGGAGGGAAAGGGCTAAATACCCATTGAAAACCAAATGAAGAAACAAAAATGTTCAAGCTAGGACATGAATTATTTACCTACCTGCTCCTAGTATATTTCTACATAAATTCTATACATAGTCAAAATTTAAAAATTAGTATAAGTAGGGGCACCTGGGTGGCTCAGTTGGTTACGGGTCCAACTTCGGCTCAGGTCATGATCTCACGGTTCGTGGGTTCGAGCCCTGTGTCGAGCTCTGTGCTGACAGCTCAGAGCCTGGAGCCTGCTTTGGATTCTGTGTCTCCCTCTCTCTCTGACCTTCACCCCCTGCTCATGCTGTCTCTATCTCTCTCTCTCAGAAATAATAAATTAAAAAAAATTAAAAAATAAATAAAAATTAGTATAAAAAATAATATGAAGAAATTAAAGAGAATAATGAAAATAAATGAGGTAAAATTTAATTCAAAAGAATTAAAAACTTGCTAAGACAAACACAAAAAATAAAATGTATTAAAAAACCAGAAAGTTTCACTTAAGTAATTGAAAATCTACTTTAGGACATTCAGAAAAAGTGCTAAAATTTTAAAAGGGACAACAATATAGTCAGATACAAATAATGCAAATGAATACTATTTGAAAAACTAGATTAAAGAAGAACAGCAAATAGACCAAAAAAAGAAAAAAAGTTAAATGATTCAATGATAATGGCCTAAGATTCAATACCACGCATGGGAGTGGCATGTGTTCTCATAGAGAAGCCAGTGAGCACTGCGTAAAATGCTTGATCCTTTATATAGATGCAAAAAGCTTATATTTTCTTATTTTTTAAATCAAGATTCTCTTTATATAGAAAGTAAAAGTAATCCAATATATAGATAAGCTTTTTAAATTTTTTTGTTATCTTATCGTTTACTCATTTTTTGAGAGACAGAGAGCATGAGCAGGGGAGGGGCAGAGAGAGAGGGAGACACAGAATACAAAGCAGGCTCCAGGCTCCGTGCTGTCAGCACAGAGCTTGACGTGGGGATTGAACTCATGAACTGTGAGATCCTGACCTGAGCCGAAGTCTGATGCTTAACTGACTGAGCCACCCAGGTGCCCCAGTATATGGATAAAAATTTAATGAATTAAAATATTTATCACATTTATAATAGTAAAATATCAGAAACATTTAGCTCTAAACAAAGTATTTTTTTTTAAATATTTTATTTATTTTTGAGAGAGAGAGAGAGACAGCATGAGCAGGGGAGGGTCAGAGAGAGAGGGAGACATAGAACCTGAAGCAGGCTCCAGGCTCTGAGCTAGCTGTCAGCACAGAGCCCAATGCGGGGCTCGAACCCACGAACCGTGAGATCATGACTTGAGCCGAAGTCGGATGCTTAACTGGCTGAGCCACCCAGGTGCCCCTAAACAAAGTATTTTTTAAAACTTTTTAGAGAGAGACAGATAGAGGGTGAGTGGGGGGGAGGGGCAGAAAGAGAGGGAGACACAGAATCTGAAGCAGGCTCCAGGCTCTGACTCAAACCCATGAACCATAAGCTCATGACCTGAGCTAAAGTCCAATGGTTAACCAACTGAGCCACCCAGGCACTCCATCAAAAATATGTTTTTTTAAATTTTTTAAAATATTTATTTTTCAGAGAGAGACAGAGTGTGAGCAGGGGAGGGGCAAAGAGAGAGGGAGACAGAATCTAAAGCAGGCTCTAGGCTCTGAGCTGTCAGTACAGAGCCTGACACAGGGCTCGAACTCACCAAGGGTGAGATCATGACCTGAGCCAAAGTCTAACACTTAACCGACTGAGCTGCCCAGGCGCCCCTCAAAGTTTTAAGTTGCATACGATACAGGCATAATGGCCAGCTCGCCCTGCGACCTGGGTTCTACCCCTACGGCTTATTCAAGGGTTTCTGTCCTGCAATT
This sequence comes from Crocuta crocuta, assembly GCF_008692635.1. Classification (NCBI taxonomy): domain Eukaryota; kingdom Metazoa; phylum Chordata; class Mammalia; order Carnivora; family Hyaenidae; genus Crocuta; species Crocuta crocuta. Next base: position 4,843,002 of record NW_027527932.1, read on the forward strand.
TTACTTCTATAGTTTGAGTCACTAAGTTATCCTGATCAATATACAAATTTACTATTTTTCAAATCTTAAAACATGTATGTATTTGTTGGTAAATCACTTGTCCCCAGAATATAACTGTATTTATAAATCGATGAGGAAAAGAGAGCTAACCAAAGAGAAAAATGGGCAAAAGGCTTGAAATGACACTTCTAAAAGGCAATGTGCAATGGGCCAATAAACATTTGACTTCATTTGTGTTTGGTGAAATACAAATTAAAACCACATAACTGATAAAATGAAAATTTTAAAAAGCAACTATATCTTGCAAAATTATTCAGCAAATGGAACTTCATAGTGCTTTAAGAAAAATAATTTGTAGAATTGTTTGGCTATAACAATATATGTTTTGTATGACTCAGCGATTCCATTTCTAGATAAATTCATCATGTGTTCACCAGAAGTCATGTACTGGAAAATACATGACTGTAATCTAGGAAACTGACTAGTACTGGCAGCATCGTTCATAATAATCCAAAATGTGTAAATAGCAGATTCCCTTCGACATATTAGTAAATAAATAAATTGTAGTAGATTCAGATAAAAGGAAATTAAACAGCAATGCATGAGAATGGAAAAATGAATCATTCTCACAAATATAGTACACAGGAAAGAAAGTCAGACACGAAAGAGTTGCCAACACTCGTGTCTCTTAGTATAGAGATTGATCTTTTGAGAGTAATTAATGATTACACGGAACACTGTGGCTTCTAGGAAGGTGGTAACATTCCGGTCTTTGATCTAAAGGCTGCTGAGTTTCCAAAAATTCATCAAGTATATTTAAGATATATGTTTTTTTTTAAGTATATGCTTAAATTAAAAGTCAAAGCAAACAAACAAAAAGCCCTTGACCGCCAGCTCCCTAGTTACCACACATTACATGACCTTTTATAACTCATCTCCTCAACTAAGTGTTCTGTGCTTGCTCTGCTTAGTGTATCCATTTTCTCACGTTGCTCTCTCTGTCTTTTATACCCGCTACTCAACAGTAAAACACTCGTTAAGGCCACTGATGACTCTAAACTAATGGTTAGTTTTTAGTCTTTATCTTAATCACCCTCCCAGTAGCACCTGCCACATTGATTACTCCATTGTTCTTGAGAAATCCGTGTCCCTCGGCTTTGTGACACTACATTGTCCCCACTGGCTACTCCTTTGTAGTATCTCTTGCTCAATATTACAAATAAAACCAGAAAAATGGCACAGCTAGAATATAGAGAACACCACAAACTTCAAATTACCTGTAAATGCAAAAGTACATGCCAATTTTCAGCAAGGCCGTCTCTCAAGCTTTGCAGACAGACGGGGAGAGGGAGCTGGGAGGAAGGCATGAAAAAACTGCTGACAAAGAGAAAATAGGACAAGAAAGGTCCATGATTGATCTAGGATCCCCTTAGAAGGAGAATGTCCACTGTAAGTGCGAAATAACTGAGAAATATTTCTGATAAATAGAGCACTGGCAGAAAAGAAGGGGCATAATAGTGTGTGGGGCTCAAAGTGACAAGACTGAGAACACAGTTTCTGAAGAATGAGGGTAACAAGAAAGGGAGTGGCCTCCTTTGTGGACTGAAAGGCAAAAGACTCAGAAAAAAGGAACAAAGGGGGAATATTGGGATCCGGCTAAAGAAAAGAGAACAAAAAGCAAAATCAAGGGCATATAAGCTCTTTTCCCACTAACCAAATAAATAAATAAGAATTTCCTATTGTTGAAACAGAAAGCTTGTAACCCATTCCCCAAGCATCCTGTCTGCAAAGCACACAGAACACAGACGTAAGCTGTCATGTCTACACACTGCCCTTGCAGAAGGGAAACGGGGAGTCAAATGTTTCATTCAGTGAAAATTCTCTCTCAGGAAACCAACCACAAAGCAGAAAAGTGTAACAATGTTCCAAACTGCATCAAATATCCTCAGATAAGCCTTTGTGGACCTATAGCCAGGATAAGAAATGTATATATTAGGGAAGACATAAAAACTAACTGAACTCAGAGAAGAGGAGGAAGTGGAGGAAGAGGAGGGAGGAGGAAGAAGGGCACTAAGGACTAAATTATATGAGGTACCCCAGGGAGAAAAGACCTAAACAAATAATAAGGGACTTTGGAGAAAGGTAGGAAAATAATTGAAGGAATGAAAATGAGTTAAAATAAAAAGTAGAAAGAGAAGGAAAGTGGTTAAAATGCAAAACAAGCAAATATTTAAAAAATCATAAAATATGGAGTCTCTGACAATGAAAAACAAAACAACAAAATAGAGCTTATATTTAATTATTTAATATAAAAACGCCTGAAAAGAAAATAAGAACTTTTTAATATGGAAAACACCCAATAGATATGTGAAAGCCTTCCTGCCTGCTTCCTCCTTCCTTCCTTCTATAATTTATCATGAATTTGGCTAACATACAATGTGTACAGTGTGCTCTTGGTTTCAGGGGTAGATTCCCATGATTCATAGCTTACATACAACACCCATTGCTCATCCCAACCAGTGCCCTCCTCAGTGCCCATCACCCATTTTCCCCCCTCTCCCACCCTCCAGCAACCCTCAGTTTGTTGTCTGTATTTAGAGTCTCCTATGGTTTGCCTCCCTCCCTCTCTGTTCATAACTATTTTCCCCTCTTCCCTTCCCTCGTGGTCTTTGGACCCCTGTCTTGAACTGACTATGGAGAGATAATGTTGGAAGCAGTAAGTCACCCCAGCAAAGTGACACTTGGTTGAACTATTAAAGCTTACTGGGATGGCTGCTGTCTGACACCTCAACCCAAATCACAGCCACTCCGTCTTCCCCACCCATCTCCCCCACACTAAGGCTACTGCTCAAAGTCAGCTCACCCTTGGCATTATTCAAATTCCCTGGTGGGCTCCTGTCATCCCCCCTCCATATATATCTATAGATAGATAGATAGATAGATAGATAGATAGATAGATAGATAGATCGATAGATAGAGTGTGCGCGCGCGCTCTCTCTCTCTCTCTATATATATATATAAAACCAAGCCTTCTTGTCTCTCTCTAGGCCTAGACATCAAAGGGTCCTAGCCCAGGGCCTCCCCTCACTTTGCATTTTCCTGAGTAATCAGCCTTTGAATTCTCTGCACTCGCTGTGGTGCAGTATGTTTTGACATACGGTACTTTTAAAGGTGAGAGAGCTGGCCGGATTGGGCCTTAACAAGGGTCAACTCCAAGATCTATGTTAATAAATCCAGAAGACTTTAATGATTAAAAAAAATCTTTAGGACTTACAGGCAAATCCGTTTGACTTACAGGCAAAATGATCAATAATTTAAAAGGACAAGGGAATTAGACTGACATCAGATTTCTTAAAAGCAGCAAAACAACAAATTAAAAATAAAACAATAGAGCAGCATTTTTCAATGTAAAGAGAGTGAATCAAAGATTTTATACTCAAAAACACTGTCATTTAACTATCAAGGCTACAGAAAAATGGCTTTAAATGTGCAAGAACCTGGTTTACACTGTATTCTCAAGCTCTCCTTGAAGAACCTTCCTGAGAATATACCAAAAGAAATAATGTGGAATCTTCAGCAAAAGTAACTGTGATAAGCTTTTACTCTACTGAAGTGAAGAACTAAAATTGAGGGTCGGATATAGAGGAAGGTGAAAGAATGGCAAGTAAGTGATATGTGTTCTCACAAAGTAAAACTAATACAACTCAAATAACAGAAGAAAGGGGCGCCTGGGAGGCTCAGTTGGGTAAGTGTCCAACTTCGGCTCAGGTCATGATTTCACGGCTTTTGAGTTAAGCCCTGTGTCGGTCGGGCTCTGTGCTGACAGCTCAGCGCCTGGAGCCTGCTTCAGATTCTGTGTCTCCCTCTCTCTCTGACCCTCTCCTGTTTGTGCTCTCTCTCGTGCTATCTCTCTCTCAAAAATAAATAAACATTAAAAATATTTTTTAATAAATAAGGAGATAGAGGACCTAAGTAATATAATCAATAAGATAAGGTAAACTTTACATCTACCTAACAGAAAATACACCTTCTTATTAAGTGCATATGGATTACTTACAAACACTGATCATAAAATCCATCAATAATTTACTGATCCTTAAGAAAGGATCCATAGTACCATAATGTAGAAATGCTACAAGAATACTCTCTAAAGAATACTGACACCCGTGGTAAACAACTTTCATTTAAAAATTTTATTTACAAAAGAAATTTTTCTATTGAATTAACTCTTGAAATAATCTTGAATAATACTACAAACTAAACATAAAACATCTAAAATAATGATGATAAACTCTCTCACTCATATATATATACACTTTGGAGATATATATGTATCTCCAAAGCAGTAGTCAGAAGAAAACTAATAGCTTAAAACATTATAGCAATAAAAAGGAAAGGATGAAAACAAATATCTTTTTCTACTTCCTCTTCCTTTTCTTTCTCCTCTTCCTCCTCCACCTCCTTCTTTCCTTCTAAGATTCTTCTACAGCTCTTTGGCAGAACAAGGAGGTGATGGCTCCAGAAGAGGAAGGCGGCTTTGGTACAGATGATCAAAATGAGAACATCTGCAGCGTCCCCCATGATCAGCATCATTTTTTACAGCTGATGAACCTACACTGACACATAATCACACGGAGTCCACGATTTGCATTACAGTTAACTCTTGCTATCGTACATTCTATGTTTAAAGATACGTATAATGACATACATCTATGGCATCATAAAGAGTATGTTTAACGCCATAAAATTCTTGTTTGCTCTTACTATCCCTCTCTCTCCTCAAACCCTTGAAAATCACTGAATTTTTACTGTCTCCATAGTTTTGCCTCTTACAGAATGTCATATAATTGGAATCATACAGCATGTAGCCTTTTTAGATTGGCTTCTTTCACTTAGTAATGCACACTTAAGTTTCCCCATGTCTTCTCATGGCTGATAGCTTACTTCTCTTCAGGGTTGAACACTACTCTGTTGTCCTGGTGTACCACAGTTTTATTCATTCTCCTATTGACAGACATTTTGGTGCCTCCAGCTTTTGGCAATTATGAATAACGCTGCTATAAACACCCATATACAGGTTTTCGTGTAAACATGAATTTTCAGTTCATTTGGGTAAACACCAAGGAGCGCAACTGCTGGATCATATAATAAGAGCATGCTTAGTGTTGTAACAACCAAACTGTCTTCCAAAGCAGCTGTAGCATTTTGCATTCCTACCAGAAATTCATGAGAGCTCTGGCTGCTCCATGTCCTTGTCACATTTGGTGCTGTCAGTGTTCCAAATTTTGAACCTTCTAACAGAGGTCTAATAGTATATTGCTGCTTGAATTTTAATTTACCTGATAACACATGATGTGTACTATACCTTTCCATATGTTAATTTGCCATCCATATTTTCTTTGATGAAATAGCCATTAAGGTCTTCAATCTATTTTTAAGTTGGGTTGTTTTCTCATTATTGAGTTTTAAGTGTTTGCATATTTTTGGTAACATTTTTTAAATCTACGATTTGCAAATATTCTTCCCAGTCTGTGGCTTGCTTCCTATTCTCTTGACATTGCCTTTTGCAAAGCAGAGGTTTTTATTTTAATGAAATTCAGCTTATCAACATTTTCTGTCATGGATCATGCTTTTGGTGCATCCAGAAAGTTATTGCCAAGGCCAAGGTTACTGAGGTTTTCTACTCTGCTATCTTTTAAATTTTTACACTATTGCATTTTGCCATTAGGTCTGTGATGCATTTTGCGTTAATTTCTCCTCTCTCTCTCTCTTTCTTTCTTTTTTTCTTCCTTCCTTCCTTCCTTCCTTCCTACCTTCCTACCTTCCTTTCTTTTTTCAGGTAATTTCTGTGAAGGCTGGAAGGTCTGCGTCTAGAATATTTTTCTTTTTTCTTTTTTGCGTGTGGGTGTCCAGCTCTATCAGTATTATTTGTTGAAAAGACTATGTCCATCATACTGCCTTTGCTCTTTTGTCAAAACTCAGTTGACTATATTTATGTGAGTCTATTTCTGGGCTCCCGATTCTGTTTCCTTGATCCACTTGCCCACTCTTTCACCAATACTATCCTGTCTTGATTCCTGTATTTGTAAAGTAAGTCTTACAGTTGATTAATGTCACCCTTTCAACTTCGTTCTTCTCCCTAAATACTGAATTGGCTATTCTTGGTCTTGTACCTCTACAGAGAAACTTAAGAATCAGTTTGTGGATATCTACAAAATAATTTTCTGGGATTTCTATTGGAATTGTATTGAATCTATAGATTAATTTGGGAAGAACTTACATCTTGACAACATTGAGTCTTCTTACAAGCGAACATGGAAAAATGCAATTTTAAAACCTGTGGTTAGGGTCATCTGGGTGGTTCAGTTGGTTGGGCATCTGAGTCTTCACTTCAGCTCAGGTCAGGATCCCAGGGTCATGGGATCAAACCCTGCCTTGGGCTCCGTGCTGAGCATGGAGGATGCTTGGGATCCTCTCTCTCTCCCTCTGGCCCTCTCCCCATGTGCGCTCTCTTTTAAAAAATAAAAATAAACAATCTTTAAAAGTTTTTAATTAAAATAAATTTTAAAACCTGTGTTTATATCTATATTGGAAAGAAGTTAACTAGTTTGGAAATAAAGACTGAAAAATATAACCTGACAAATATTTTTGATGAAATTTCACCTTCTTCTGCACGAAAATTATTATAAATTAGTATGTTCTACCACTCCAATGGGAAAAGAAAATTTCAAAAATAACCTTAGTGTCCTTTATGTTGCCCATAGTTAATCTGCCATACCTCCCCCCGTTTTTCAATTGTTCTTGGCTTAAATATGTGTACGTAGGATATAAGGAGGGTTAGAGGCTGAGAGTTCTTTCTCTATATAGAAAGAACCGTCATCAGCATTTTGAAAAAGCCTCTCTTCAAACAAGAGAGGAACAGTCCCTTCCAGCATGGGCTTGTGGCGTCAGGTGGCAGCAGTTTCCATGCCCCACCTCTGCCTAGTGCTCACACGTGACTGTCAGTGATTTCAACCTCTCCAAGCTTCAGTTCCACTCCCTATGAAGTGAGAAGCATACAAGAACCTTCTTCGTCTTTGTTGTGAAAAGTTGGTGAGATGACATGCTTTGCACGGTGCCTGGCACGTGACAGCAATCAATAAACAGTGCCTTTACTTTTTGACTCATCTCTTATGAGCACAAAATTCCCATGTATTTAAGTAACTCATGCTATATACGTGTATCAAGCCCCAAATACTAACACAAATACATGGGATAAATAATTAGTAAAGACTATTTACTTCACTAAACAGATTCACAGCAAGACCTTCTTACATTGTAAGTCACTATAGTACATTTACTTTTTGTAAGTAATTTCTAAGAGACATCTAATGAAGATACAAATATATATAAAAAGAGAACCAAGCACTCAAGGTCTATATACATAACGAATATGCACATCACATTTATATAATGCCAGGCATCCTTAGTCATGCTAAAGTAGTCGAACATTTTCTTATCTATACCAGCTATCCTGGATCAGATTCAGAGGGCAGGCCTTCTTCGCCTTGTATTTGTATAAACTAAAAAATATTAACGTCAACAAGGTGACTTGATATTTTCCAAAGCTTCACAAAACTAACGCTAGTATTCAAGTGTGAAATGCAGAGAAAATACACGTTGTTTTGTCTGGTATCTGCTTTTCCCTCTGGATGACTGTGTCGGGAAACAACAGAGTTCTCCATCCTAAGGGCTCAATGGCCCAGGTTGCTCAGGCTTAGAAAGAGCATGAACATCCCTGGTGTAGAAAGCTGAGGTAGAGGAGCTTCTCAGGGTCAAGGGGACCAGAACAACAGAAAAGTGCCTCACGTGGCTACTGTGTGGTCGGTGAATAAAGGTGGAAGTAGTTCTAAGAAACACACTCTTAACTTTTTAAAAGATTATGGCCGTATTCTAACCTCACCACAGGGAGAGAGGTAGAGGGCTCCTACCAAAACCTTGAGGTGAATGCAGGGGTGTTCACTGTTCCACCGGCAGCATTCGAAAGAGGGAGGGGGTGTCTGCTCTGTCCTTAGCCCTTCACCAGCAAGCTCCGCCTGGGAAGATGCATCATTTTCTGTCCACAAAGAGAGAGCCTGCCTCTCTGAAAAGATGCTCTGGAGGAAGCAGAACACTGACGGGGAATTTAAAGGGCAGCGGAAACCATAAAAGACATAAAAGGTCAATTGATCCAAACATCCTGGCAGCCAGGGCTTGCCGACCCTCTGTGTTCGGCGAGCAGGAAGGCAGTTACAAGGGACGCTGGGTCAGGCCACGCTTGGAGCGACTGACAGGGAAACTGGTTCTTCCTTGGGCTCAGCAGACTTGCCTCAACCACAAGAACACTTAGGAAAATCTTCCTTGTCCTCTGCACAATGTCCTGACTTTTTGATCAAATCATTCTTCAGGTAAAAACTGTCACATGTTACATCGGTTCTTTGAAAGAAGAAGAATTTTTTGAAGAGCCTCCTCTTTCAGGGGGTATAAAGGTCTTAAATATCCATGGGCACAATCTTACACTGGCTAAAATAAATAGAGAGGTGCTACTATCAAACCATATATTAGTCAAATAAATGAATGTGATACACACACACAGAGAAGATGTATGTTTGTTTGTTTGTTTGTTTTTCCTGGAGGATCTATGCATGGAATGCACTTTATATTTTCTTAGAGAACAGTTCTTTTATAGACCATGAAGCCATTACATTACTTTCTGACCTGCTCTTTTGAGCTTTAACCACATCTTCATCCTCATCCCTGCTCTACTCTCGTTACTGATGGAAGGTGAAATAACTTACTAATTCTATGCCAAATCATATTGTGTCTATTTCTCTGTGCATTTGTGCGTGAGGCTGCTTGTGTATGTGGTGTTCATATATTCTAAGTCAATACACATAAATACCTAGAGCCTTAAAGATGGTAAAATGATGGTAAAATCCATTGGAAGATAACTTTTAAAGTGGATGCTATTCGTTCCACATCTTTATGATTGCATTTATTTGATTTTCAAGATTGTTTTGAGTGGGTGGCAAACTGTTGCTTTTGTCATAGTATGTATTCTTCCACAAGGGAGAGAAAAGAAAAGAAGAAATAGGGAAGTGTACATAATAATGGTACACTTAGGTAGAGACAACAGAGATTGCTAACTATCACACATTCAGATGTAAGATTTATCTTCACAACATCTATCAGACTTTCATTTGTAATAGTGGCATTAAAAACTCCTGCAGTATATTTTTACATCTTTATTTTTTTAGTTTTTAGGGATAATCTTTTATTTATTATCTTTATTGCTGAAAACATATGCATGAGTAATCTAGCAATGTATATTAGAAATTTGGAAGTCATAACTAAAAATATCTAAATATCCAAGGTACCTATAGTATCTGACATAGATCATAACAGCATAGAAAACAACTATTCTTAGCCTGACCCCTAGTGTTAACAGCAAATAAGCATGGAGTCTGACAGAGGTAGACCAAGAAAAAATTGTATAAAAAGAAACACAGAATAATTTTTTTCATTATAAATAAATTCATCCTTAGTAAGTAAATCCCGGGCACAGGAACATCAATCCAGAAGGAGCTCAGAGATAAACACCTTCATCTGATAGAAGGGAAACCTGAGTGTGACTGGTTCTGGGATGACAGAGTTAGTCTGAATTAGTTTATACAGCGTCATTTCAGTCTTCGCACCCTCTCCACCTGCCATCAATCTATTTTACAACTGGAGTTAGACAAGAGTCTGACTTGTGATCCCTGGCCTCAGCACTTCCTGAGCACTGATATGGCTAAGACATGTGTACACTGCTCTGAAGTTGGCAGTTAAGTTCAAGTTACTCAAAAGGCACAGTAGAAAGGGCCAGGGAAAGAATTTATTCCTCTATTAATCAAGTCTGAGTTTAGAATTGTCTGACTTTTCTCCAATCAACTAAGACTATCTTAGTAATTATCCACCCATTTACAAGACATTTCTAACTATGGCTCTAAACTCAACCAACTCAAATGTTTCCCCTCTGTTTCCTAGTACGGGGAGATCTCTTCTTGCAGTGGAAGCCCTCCAAAACTTTGAATGGGATGTCTCCCGAAATGAAATGATCAGCAAGGGGTTAACTTTTATTCATGACTTCAGTTGACATATTCTGGGCAGATAAAGAAAAGGAGAATTGTGAAGTGCTGGCTTATTTTTCTGAAGCTCTTGAACACCCAGATCTTCTGATCTCCTTTGCTCTCATATGGGACACTTGTCTTACTACTCCCAAATTTTTATTTTTTTTCTTATTTATGACTTTCTCTACTTCTTTTGATCCTAAATTCAGCTTATAAAAGCTTTCCCATGGTACTTACTTAGTTTTAGATCTTAGAATATTCAACTTTGCTTTCTATTACAAAGCTAATAAGCACATTTACTTTGTAAACCTGGAAATTGTCCCCAGCTTGTTCTAAGACACTTCTGATTAAATTTACCAAGTTGATTTTCAGCAGAAATCTGAGTAACTAATGTCCCAATTACCACTCAATTTCTTACCTTGGGAATATTTGAGGGGGTATATTTATAAGCTGATTAAAGAAGGTCATGCTTAGAGGTAACCTAATTGTTACTGGTTTTAAAATGACACAATTCTCAGGGCACCTGGGTGGTTCAGTCAATTAAGCGTCCAACTTTGGCTCAGGTCATGATCTCATGGTCTGTGGGTTTGAGCCTTGCATCAGGCTCTGTGCATCAGGCTCCAGCTCAGAGCCTGGAGCCTGCTTCAGATTCTGTGCCTCCCTCTCTCTCTACCCCTGCTCTGCTCACCCACACCCCTCTGATAAATAAACATTAAAAATAATTAAAAATAAAAAAAACTAAAATGACACAATTCTCATCGTCTTCACTGTTTCTTCTCTTGTCTTTTAGTGTATTGATGGGAACATCTGAATAAAAAAGTGATTTCAGAGATGCTGTCAACAAAAACTTGCAGTAATACTTTACAAAGCTTTTGATGGAGCAATTGCAATGATTCAGGTTATGTATATCTTTGAATTTTTGCTGTGTTTAGAAAAGACTAAAGAACCAACAAACATGATAAAGATAATGATTTGGGGGAATGCTAATTCCATATCATGAACTATGGTGACTCAGCCATCCTTGAATCAGCTTAATTGCATCCCTTGTACCCACCCCTTCAGAGATCCCTGATTCCTGTCCGTTTCCCAAACATAGAGCCCAGCAACTTAACCTTTCAGTGAGCTTCTCCAATAGTATTCTGGTCAATTTCCTGCATTTTATAGTATCGGTTTCTGTTGCTTGCATCCAAAAACCCTAATTAACCCAGAGTAGCAACATTACGAGTAACAAGCAAAAGCTAGAATTGGTTCCAGGCAAAATAAGGCAGGTGGCAGTGACAATTCCTAGCCATAAACCCAGAGAGGAATGTAACACTCCGTGGAATGAAATGGCTGGATTAGTTAATTAAATCACCACCTGTGCTTATCCAAAATCAAATTCCTATTTATGGCAAGACATTGCACTGCTCTGCCATGGAGAGTGAGAGGTGTTCCAGACCCCAGGGTGAGAAAATGCCAAGCCACAGCCCTGTAGGAGGCAAGCACAGTTATCATAAGAAGCCATAGGGCAGGCGCAGTAAACACATTGTGATTCACAATAATGCCATGGTCAATTGAACATAGCTTCCTGGAAGAGAACCAAAAAATAAGAATAAAAATTCAGGTCTGGGGACAAAAGTCTGTTGTGAGCCATTGTAACAAATGGGTTCAATCTTCCCTCATTTCCCAATCCTGAAATAGTTCACAGACAAGAACCCCTTGAATAAAGGAAGGCAAGGTGGACTTCAAAATAAACCCTGAAATATATCCACCATGTATGGCCTGTGAGATTTTTTTCTCACCATAACCAAAGGGTCTTAAAGTTACTTAACCAGGGCAAATCTTTAGTGGAATGAAAACACCAAATCTTTCAAGGACTATCAGGCACTGTCTCTGACCTAACTGTTGGGAACCCAAAACACTGCTTCATACCCCTAATCTTATTTGGGGTTTATGAGCTTCAGGAGAACAGTAAAGTTTTCACAGTAGCCTCCTGGAAAAACTAAAAAGCTTCAAACCCATTTCATAGTTATGTTTAATGTTCCTGAGTGTATAGCTTGAATAGACATCTTTAGAAGCCAGCATCAACCCTACATTGATGCCACTGACTAAAACCCATGATTATACAGGGCCAAGTAGAAGTCCCTGGGTCCCCTCTTCCTACCAAGCAACATGTCATAAATCTCAGCACTCCCCTTGGTACAGAAAAGAGCAGGGACTAGGGGAACCATCATAAACTTAAAAAAATTAGGCAATTTCATACTCTCATTTAATTATACAGTTGAACTGATGCAGAAATGAACAGGCTTAAAATAGGCATTTGGGGGGTTGTTGATCTGAAAAAAAAAAAGTACTCATCTCGGCTTGGTTACTGAAAGACAATTTTTCTGGACATTGATTCAAGGTCACTAGTCATTTTCTTTTAGGACACCAGAAACATTCTTCCAGGTCATTTTTGCTTTAGAGAAGTCACTTGCCAGTCTAAATGCTGCTACTGTGATTTTTTTTTTTTTTTTTGAGTTTTTATAGTTTCACTATGATGATTCACTATGTGTTTCTTTTTATTTAATCTGCTTGGGTTCACTGGGATTTTGAATGTGAAGACTGAGATCTTTCATCAGTTCTGGAACACAGTAAAGCTATTATCTTGTGAAATATTGCTTCTGTACAATTCATTCTTTTCTCTCTTTCAGGAACTCATGCTTAGAACTTGCTCTCTTGTTAGCTTCTTAAACTCTTCTCTATTTTATATCTTTTTTTGTCTCCTTATCCTTTGTTCTAGATGATACCTTCTGATCTCTCTTGATTTTCTCTTCAGTTATATGTAATTTGTTATTAACATGTTCATCACATTTTTATTTGAGTTAATTCATTAATACAATTTATTTTTACACATTTTTAGATTCATAGAAAAGTTGAGAAGCTAGACAGAGTTTCTTTTTTTTTTTTAATGTTTTTTTATTTATTTCTAGGAGAGAGAGAGAGCGTGAGCAGGGGAGGGTCAGAGAGACAGGGAGTGACAGACTCTGAAACAGGCTCCAGGCTCTGAGCTGGCTGTCAGCACAGAGCCCGACACGGGGCTCAAACCCACGAACTGCGAGATCATGACCTAAGCGAAAGTCGGACGCTTAACCGACTAAGCCACCCAGGCGCCCCAAGAACAGAGTTTCTATATACCCCACACTCAGTTTCTGCTCTTATTAATATTTTACATTATTATGATACATGTATTATAATCAAGGAAGCAATGTTGATTGCTAAAGACCATAGTTTATTTAGATTTCCTTATCATTTCCTTAATGTCATTTTTCTGTTCCAGAACTCCATCTGGGATGCCACATTAAATACACTTGTCCTCTCTGTTCACGTTCCTCTTGCCTGTGAGTTTCCTGACTTTCCTCATTTTTAATGACCTTGGCATTAAATGAGTACTGGCCAGGCGTTTTGGAAAACGTCCTTCTATTGGAATTTGATGGGTTTTTTTCTCATGATTAAGCAGGGATTGTAGGTGTCGGGAAGGAGAACACTGCACGAAAGAGCTATTATTGTCACATCATAGTAAGTATACATACTATAGGTACGACTTTGACTTGTTGACACCGGCTTTAATCACTTGGCTGAAGTGGTATTTGCCAGGTTTCTCCACTGTAAAGTTGTAGCCCCATTACTTACCACACATTTGGAAGAAAGTCACTATGTGCAACACACACCTATAGAGTGAGAGTTATGCCCCCCTCCTTGCGTGGAGTCCTTATTAAAATTATTTGGAATTTTTCTCCATGACAGATTTATCTCTTGGGAATTTATTAGTTTATTTGGTCTTTTATTTATATATGTATAAACACATGATATTTATTTTATTCTATTTTGAACAACAATAATCCCTATACTATTCATTCACTTTGTTGTTCAACTGGTTTCAGCTGTGGCCACTGGGTGCTACTTTGATCTTCCTACCAATGTGTTTGTTTTCAGCTGTTTCTTGTTTTCCGGCACTACAAATGCTCCAGGTTCATCTTGGGTGTTTTCTGTCGCAGTGTTAGGATCCACCATTTCTTTGAGGAGCCCCGGTTCCTTTTGTTAGAGAATGGTATTAGAAACCAAACTCTGGGTGCTATTATATGCATGTTGCAACAGGGTGTCATTTCTTTTAGGCCCTTTCATCTAAAAGCAGAAAATATACATGACTATACTAACCTATATATTTAAATGTATCTATAAATATTTCTATATGCAAACATCTGTACGTATATTAAGCTAACCATGAATTCATATGATATCTCCAACTCTGATTGCCACATGGGGATTTTCAGCCCCCTCTTTTCACTTAATTGTAATCTCCCACTTCAACAGTGAGAACTCTGGCTCCCACCAGAGAGATGCTCCATTCTGGTATATGTGTATAACAGTATCAGAATTGGAAACCCATAATACCATGGGAAACAACTTTATCAGAGCATAGTGCTTCTATGCAGTTTCTCATATCTTTAGTCTTACAGATGCCACTCATTTCTAAAAACACTCAGCTTATCACCTTTCCTCCAACCCTTCAGAGACTCTTTCAATCGTTTGTAATAGTTAGACTTCCTTGTCACAGTCTGCATTTCTTCTTAGAACACCCTAACCTCCTAAATTATAATTAAAATTTTGCATCCATTAAGGGTACTTTTTGTGTTATACAGTCCTATGAGTTTTGACAAATGCATGATATATTGTATTCACCATCACATTATTATAAAGAATAGCTTTATTCCCCTAAAAATCCACTATGTCTTACCTGTATCTTTAAAATTTTATCTTTTCTAGAATGTTATAGAACTGGTTTCTTTCACTTAGTAATATGCTTTTGATATTTCTCCATCTGTCCTTGTGGCTTTATAGCTCATTTCTCTGTATCCTTAAATAATACTGTGATGAATCTTATTTTACCCATTCATCTTTTAAGGGACATCTTGTTGCTTCCAGTTTTAGGAGATTACTAATAAATCTGCAGTAAGCATGTGCATGGAGGTTTCTGTGTAGGCTTGGCTTTTCAAATCAGTTGGGCAAATACCAAGGAGCATGTTTGCTGGATCATATGGTAAGACTGTGTCAACTTTGTAAATGATTGTCAAACCGTCTTCCAAAGTAAACATACCATTTTGTATTCCCACCAACAATGAATGAGCATTCCTTTTGTTACTCATCTTATTATCTCTGAAAACGTTATTTGTTCATTTTATATTTCACAGTTGTACCCACCCAAAATTGATTTCTATATATGGAGTGTGTATGGATCCATGTTTTGTTTTTCACATGAATTTTTAGATAGAATATGTGATGTTTTTGCAAATATAAATGATAAATGTATTTCATTTTAAAGAGATTTACTGATAACATGTTGAAACACAATTTTGTATATTGACATTTTATTCAGCAATGTTACCTGACTAATGAATTAATTCTAATAAGTTATCTGTAGATACATGTAAATTATATATTTTAATTTAAAAGTTTTTTTAACATTTACTTATTTTTTGAGAGACAGAGTACGAGCTGGGGAGGGACAGAGAGAGAGGGAGACACACAATCTAAAGCAGGCTCCAGGCTCTGAGCTGTCAGCACAGAGCCTGATACGGGCCTCAAACCCACGAACTGCGAGATCATGACTTGAGCCGAAGTCCGATGCTTAACCAACTGAGCCACCCAGGCATGCCAAATTATATATATATTATTTATACACACACACACACACTTTACTGAGGTATAGTTGACATACAATGTTACATTAGTTTCAGATATACAACAGAGTGATTCCACAACTCTATACATTATGCTATGCTCACCACAAGTGTAGCTATCGTCCCTAACCATGTAACTATTACAATACCACTGACTATATTCCTTAAGTTGTAACTTTCATCCATAACTGAAAGCCTATTCCTCCCACTCCCCTTTACCCATTTTGCCCATCCTATCACCCTTCTCCCTTCTGGCAACCACCAGTTTGTTCTGTATTCATAGGTCTGTTTCTGCTTTTTTTGTTTGACTGGTTGGTTCATTTTTTAGATTCCACATATTAAGTGAAATCATATGGTATTTATCTTTCTGTCTGACTTATTTCACTTAGCATTACACCCACTAGGTCCATCCATTTTGTTGCAAATGGCAAGATTTCATTCTCTTTTTGTGGCTGAATAATAGCCCACTGTATGTGGATACCACATCTTCTTTATCCATTCATCTGTCACTAGACTCTTAAGGTTGTTTCAATATCTTGGCTATTGTAAATAATGCCACAATAAACATAAGGGTGCATACTCCTACTTTCAAATAACTGTTTTCATTATCTTTGCTTAAATATTTCTATTTTTAAGTTTTTGAGAAACCTCCATGCTTTTTTGTTTTGTTTTGTTTTCCACAGTGGTTACACCAATGTACGTTCCCATCAATAGTGCATAAGGGTTCCCTCTTCTCTACACCTTGGCCGATACTTGTTAATTTTCTTGTCTTTCAGATATTAGCCATTCTGATGGGTGTGAAGTGCCATCTCATTGTAATTTTGATTTGCAGTTTCCTAATGATTAGTGATGCTGAGCATCTTTTCATGTGTCGGCTGGCCATCTGCATGCCTTCTTTGGAAAATGTCTATTCGGGTCCTCTGCTTATTTTAATTGGATTATTTGAAGGTTTCAGTGTTGGATTGTGTAAGTTCTTTATATATCTTGGCTATTAACCCCTTATCAAATATAGTACTTGCAAATATCTTCTCCCATTCAGTAGGTTGTCTTTTCATTTTGTTGATGGTTTCCTTAACCGTGCAAAAGCTTTCTATTTGGGTACAGTCCCAATAGTTTGTTTCTGCTTTTGTTTCTCTTACCTGAGGAAACATGTCTACAAAAATGTTGCTAAGGGTGATGTCAAAGAGGTTATTGTATTTGTTTTCCTCTAGGAGTTTTATGGATTCAGGTCTCACATTTAGGTCTTTCTTCCATTTTGAGTTTATTTTTGTGTCTGGTGTTAAGAAAGTGGCCCAGTTTTATTCTTTCGCATGTGGCTGTCTAGTTTTACTAGCACTATTTATTAAAGAGAGTGTCTTTTTCCCATTGCATGTTCTTGGCTCCTTTGTCATAGACTAATTTAACATACAGATGTGGGTTTACTTCTGGGCTCTTTATCCATGTCTACTGATCTGTAAGTATATTTTTGTGCCAGTACCGTGCTGTTTTGATTACAATAGCTTTGTAGTATATCGTGCAGTCTGAAATTGTAGGTCTTTGTGGTTCCACATAAATTTTAGGATTATGTGATTTAGCTCTGTGAAAAATGCTATTGGTATTTTGATAGGGATTGTACTGAATCCGTAGACTGCTTTTGGTAATATGGACATTTTAACCATGTTGATTCTTCCAATCCACAAGCATGGAGTATCCTTCCACCTGCTGGTGTCATCTTCAGTTTCTTTCATCAATGTTTTATAATTTTCAGAGTACAGGTCTTTCACCTCTTTTGTCAAGGTCATTCCTCAGTATTTTAAACATTCTAGGGCAATTGTGTAAATTATGTAAATATATAGTTAAATCCATCTTTAAATATTGTGAGTGATATTTCTAATTTTCCAGCCTTCAAGTATGTATTTTTCTTATATTAAGAAAATATAATTTTGCTGGCATCTAAAATAACTATAAACACCACTATTTACAATAATCACAACACCTAATTATCACATTATTCTCAGATTAGACACTTGTTTTTAACAGATTAAGGCAGTTTCCTTCTATTCCTCAAGGAATAGTCTTTTTTTTAATTATACAAATAAATTATGAATTTTATCAAAAGTATTTTCCTGTATGTACTGCATTGCTCATATAATCATTTTTACATTCTGTAAAGGCAAGGCATGGTAGCAGTTGATTGTCTCATGTTAAACTAACTTTAAATTCCTGAAATAGGTCTCACTTGTTTAAGATGTATTAGCTTTTATAAATATTGCTGCATGCAGTTTCCCAGATTTTTTTTTTTTTTTTAGAGAGAAAGAGCACAAGAGTGGGAAGGGGCAGAGGGAGAAGGAGAGAGAGGGAGAAAATGAGACAGAGAGAGAGAGAAAATCTTAAGCAGGCTCCCTAATCAGCATGGAGTTGGATGTGGGGCTCCATGCTATGACCCTGGGAACATGACCAGAGCTAAAATCAAGAGCTGGGTACTCAACTGGCTGAGCCACCCAGGCACCCCTACAGTTTCCTAGATTTTTATTTAAAATATTTATATTTAAATTACAATATGTATATGCCTATAATCTTTACTAACACCCTTGAAAATATTTGGCTCACAGAATTTGGACTTAGAAAATTTGTTTTGACATGTTCCTCTTTTTCTCTGTCTGAAAGAGTTTATGTGATAGAGGTGTTAAATCTTGCTTAACATTTGGTAGAAATTTTTCACTGATGTATTCTGGGTACAGAATTATCCTTGTGGAAAGAATAATTACAGGACTATTCAGATGTTTCACCATTGTCTTAAGCAGCTTTGGTAAGCAGTATTGCTCTAGAAAGTTGCACTTCTCTTGCCATTAATTAATTGTCATGAAGTTGTTCCTAATGTTCTTGTATTACATTTGTATTGTCTGTAAGATACACAGTGATATCCTTTTTTCATTCCAGTGTTGGTTATTTTTATCTACTCTTTTGTTCTCAATAAGTTTTTAAAAAGTTTTATTAGTCATTTTATAGAAACATTCTATTTTCATATCAACAACATTTTGCTTTTTTTTAGCCCTTTCTAATCTGTGCTTGTTTCTATACCATCACTTTCTGCTCTTATTTTGTTTTATTTTCTCCATTCTTTGGTTTAACCTGCTGTTTTTATAAACCTCTTGAGAGGAATACTTCATTCATACATTTAAGCCTTTATGTTATTTCTGAAATACTCATTTATAGCTATAAATCTCTCTCTAGGCATGGGTCTCTTATAATGCAGAATTTTATTTTTCAATTCAAATGATTTTTCATTTAAATTATGATTCTTCTTTGATTCAAGAGATAGTGATATCTTGCTTGATTTTCAAATAATGGCAGTTTTCTGGTTAACTCTTTGTGGTCAAATAACAAATTGTTTATATGAGCCCTTTAAAAGGTTGCCAAAGGTGTGCCAAACTTTTGTAAGTATTTTACATACGTTATGATTGTGAATTTGCCTAGTTTTTTTTTTTAATTTTTATTTATTTCTAGGAGAGAGAGAGACAGCGTGAGCAGGGGGGGGTCAGAGAGAGAGGGAGACACAGACTCTGAAACAGGCTCCAGGCTCTGAGCTGGCAGTCAGCACAGAGCCCGACGTGGGGCTCGAACCCACGAACCGCGAGATCGTGACCTAAGCAAAAGGCGGACGCTTAACCGACTAAGCCACCCAGGCGCCCCTTGCCTAGTTTTTTTTTAACGTGAATTCTTGCTTCATGCATTTTGAAACTGTTATTAGATTTTTTCTGATGTAATATTTAGTACATTAATGGCTCTTCATGTCTAATTTGTTGTACATTTACTGATTATATTTCTACTTTCAGTTATTGTATATTTCCCCTGTAAAATTTCTGTTTTGTCCTTTATATAGTTATTCAGCTAAATTCTAAATCTTGTTTCATTCTCCTGAGCATACCAATCATAGTTAATTCAATGTGAACAGAAATACTACTTACTTTGGTAACTCTATTATCTGAATCTCTTGATGATTAGTTTCAGTTTTTACTATTTTTTTTAAGTTTTAGTCATGTTTCTAATACGCCATGCCATTTGTTCTTTTACTTTTTTATTTTTACTTAACTGCTGGATGTCGAACAAGAAGAATTGGAAAGATCACAGAAACCTATAATGCCACTATCTTTCTCCAGAGAAAATCTGCACTGACTTCTGACAGGAGCCTAAAGACAAAAGAAATCTCATATAATCTCAATCCAATCAGGAAGGGAGAAGATATCCACCTAGTTTAAATCCTTAAGGAGATTAATCTATTTTCAGTTTAGCTTTTCTTTTAGAGTAGAGAGTTTGCGAGCCCTGGGCACTTACCAGGGACCTGTACAGCCCTTGAACTCCAATTTTTGGCCCAGGAGCCTGAGAAATGAGTGAAGATTTCTTCACCTTCTAAGACTGTCAGCACCTAGAGAAAGCTGGTCCCTCCTAATAGCCAGAATACCTCTTGGGTATTTTTGTTTTCCTAGATATTTGTCCTTTAATTTTCCATAGGTGTGATAGCTCTTTGAAATCATCCCAAAGGTTATTAAAGAAATACCTTGTACATTTTCTCTAGTTCTTCACACGTGTACTGCAGTCTGAATGTCTGATGTATTCTGCCTTAACTTAAAACAAAACTTCCGTGTTGGAGTGAAAAATATAAACGGTTTTGAGAAGGGGAGACACGTGGGTGGTTTATTTTTCTCAACTTTGTATATAAAATATGAAAGATATGAAACGATGAAAATATGAAGAGAAATATCCATGGAAATTAGAGTTATATTGAGAGCCCTTTCTTAACTTCAAGTTAACATTTCTCATTCTTCATTTCCTGTGACATTTTTAAGCAAATGTATTAAGTTTAAGCTTGCACTTAAAATTCTGTTTGTGTTCCAATGCTATGATCATTTCTATGCCTACACACAAAGTGGCCACAAATCAGAAAGAAAATACAGCCTATGTGATAATTAAATAATTGTAATGCAGGTCATGTGAAGAAAACTCCATGTAACCTGACTGTCCAGTCACTTGGAGAGGCCTAACCAGTTCATCCTCAGGAGACTGGAGGAGCAAATATTGCTGTGAGGAACATGTAAGAAAAATTTAAACAGTGACACTGAACTCTCATCTCCCCGAAATTTGAAAATGGTTTAGCTACTAATATTTTCCCCTCATCTAAGATTGNCTCTGAAACAGGCTCCAGGCTCTGAGCTGGCAGTCAGCACAGAGCCCGACGTGGGGCTCGAACCCACGAACCGCGAGATCGTGACCTAAGCGAAAGGCGGACGCTTAACCGACTAAGCCACCCAGGCGCCCCTTGCCTAGTTTTTTTTTAACGTGAATTCTTGCTTCATGCATTTTGAAACTGTTATTAGATTTTTTCTGATGTAATATTTAGTACATTAATGGCTCTTCATGTCTAATTTGTTGTACATTTACTGATTATATTTCTACTTTCAGTTATTGTATATTTCCCCTGTAAAATTTCTGTTTTGTCCTTTATATAGTTATTCAGCTAAATTCTAAATCTTGTTTCATTCTCCTGAGCATACCAATCATAGTTAATTCAATGTGAACAGAAATACTACTTACTTTGGTAACTCTATTATCTGAATCTCTTGATGATTAGTTTCAGTTTTTACTATTTTTTTTAAGTTTTAGTCATGTTTCTAATACGCCATGCCATTTGTTCTTTTACTTTTTTATTTTTACTTAACTGCTGGATGTCGAACAAGAAGAATTGGAAAGATCACAGAAACCTATAATGCCACTATCTTTCTCCAGAGAAAATCTGCACTGACTTCTGACAGGAGCCTAAAGACAAAAGAAATCTCATATAATCTCAATCCAATCAGGAAGGGAGAAGATATCCACCTAGTTTAAATCCTTAAGGAGATTAATCTATTTTCAGTTTAGCTTTTCTTTTAGAGTAGAGAGTTTGCGAGCCCTGGGCACTTACCAGGGACCTGTACAGCCCTTGAACTCCAATTTTTGGCCCAGGAGCCTGAGAAATGAGTGAAGATTTCTTCACCTTCTAAGACTGTCAGCACCTAGAGAAAGCTGGTCCCTCCTAATAGCCAGAATACCTCTTGGGTATTTTTGTTTTCCTAGATATTTGTCCTTTAATTTTCCATAGGTGTGATAGCTCTTTGAAATCATCCCAAAGGTTATTAAAGAAATACCTTGTACATTTTCTCTAGTTCTTCACACGTGTACTGCAGTCTGAATGTCTGATGTATTCTGCCTTAACTTAAAACAAAACTTCCGTGTTGGAGTGAAAAATATAAACGGTTTTGAGAAGGGGAGACACGTGGGTGGTTTATTTTTCTCAACTTTGTATATAAAATATGAAAGATATGAAACGATGAAAATATGAAGAGAAATATCCATGGAAATTAGAGTTATATTGAGAGCCCTTTCTTAACTTCAAGTTAACATTTCTCATTCTTCATTTCCTGTGACATTTTTAAGCAAATGTATTAAGTTTAAGCTTGCACTTAAAATTCTGTTTGTGTTCCAATGCTATGATCATTTCTATGCCTACACACAAAGTGGCCACAAATCAGAAAGAAAATACAGCCTATGTGATAATTAAATAATTGTAATGCAGGTCATGTGAAGAAAACTCCATGTAACCTGACTGTCCAGTCACTTGGAGAGGCCTAACCAGTTCATCCTCAGGAGACTGGAGGAGCAAATATTGCTGTGAGGAACATGTAAGAAAAATTTAAACAGTGACACTGAACTCTCATCTCCCCGAAATTTGAAAATGGTTTAGCTACTAATATTTTCCCCTCATCTAAGATTGAGCAGATTCCTCCAGAAGTTCTGATTCAGTTCTGTAGTTCCAGTTTTCGGTGTGAGGACCCTGTGTGATTTGTGCCTTTTAAGCACAGATTAAGAGTCAGGGCCTTTCTGCTGCCTTCTTTTTTAATTACTATGATGCCACTGAAAACATGCTCGGCTCTTGGGCCAAGAAACTCAGCATCTAAGTGACAGTGATTTCCAAAGCAGTGCTTTCCTGAGCTGTCAAATGAACAGTGTTTGATATGTCACATTACACCTTCTTTTGAAACAAGAGTAAAATAATCTGGATGGCTGTTGCTAATGGAACATAAATTTCACCGGTATTTGAAATGTTAACAGGGATAGCTCTATGGGTTAAAAACAAAAACAAAAACACAAAAGCCTGCTGTATCAGAATGCTAAGCAAATACTGGCAGTTGATACATAAGTTGTCGACATTTTTCTTTTCCCCCCACTCAACTTAGAGAGAATATAAAATATAAAGGTAGAAAAAGCAGAACACAGAAAAGGAGATATTCTATCATTTCACATTGATCATCCGTTTATTAAAATGTTATCAAGCAACTTACTTAGAATAGCAAGACAGTTTCTGAAAGTTGCTTCTCTAGATACTGAAATCTTTTACAGAAAATAAACAATACAGAAAAATTGTCTTTTAATGCTGAAGGTTTACAGCATAATAACTTGGGGAGTCAGATATCTTTTATTTTTGTATGGATGTCTTGGCTTTTAACCAGTTAAAATCACTTAGGAGGTCCAGGGGATGTGGTGATGTTGGAAACTGGTATGTTCATGCTTTAAATGATATACAAAGTTAAGTGGGATTGAATTTGTATACTACTCTATCTTGAAAGTTGTGCATTTCAGGATAAAATTCAACCTAAATAGTATCTTTTGTCCTTCATTATAGAAAAACCCAAAATCATAGATCAATATATGTTAGTCCACCTAACTCTTCACATTTCTTTTTATTCTTTTCCAAATTATACTGTTTGCCCTCTATGTTTGAACACTGCCATTTAAAAAAGAAATCCAGAAAACCAGTATAAAATATTTTAAGCAGTATAGCCTATCCAAAAAAAGAAAGAAAGAAAGAAAGAAAGAAAGAAAGAAAGAAAGAAAGAAAGAAAGAAAGAAAGAAAGAAAGAAAGAAAAGAAAGAATTTATGCAACAAGGAAACCACAACAAATGGTGAACCTTAACAATGCAATGACCTTGATGTCTCAGGTGCATAATAACATACCACTCAAGGGTTTTATGTGTGTCATTTAAAAAGTATGTATTAGTGTCCAATGTCACCCTGAGAAAAATCCTTCATAAAGGAAGTTCAAAACCTACTGAGTAAAGAGATGCAGCCTGCAATGCAGGAGTGCTGAGGCTCTCATAGGTTCCGTACTGTCAGGGAGACTGAAGGAGAGAGTGCGGAAGACGTTCTTATGGTGACCCCGACTTGACACTTCTTACTCAGCCTTTAAGTCCCCCAATATATCACCTCCACCACGTTACTAGCATTCATGTAACAGTATCAAATATTTTGTGAAAAATGCTGGAAATATGGATAAATTCTGCTGTTATCAAAACACCACATTAAAAGTTATAGTTCATGAATTAAAGAATCAGTGTATTTTCTGAGTTAAAACTGCTTTTTAACAGCGATTAAAGCCATTGTAACTTAAGAAGCCAACAGAGGGCACTTCAAAACTAAAAGTGAAAGTTTAGGAATTGAGATATTGGAAATATAATTCTGACTTGTTCATTAACTTTCAGTAAGATGTTATCCATCTTCACCCTTTTCAGTCTCAATTTTCTCATTTGCAAAATGAAGAAGATTGAACTTGAATATTTCTGAGGTCCCTTGTACTCCCAGTGATGTATTTGAGATGGAGACCATGGCAGAATTTGAGGACGTCCTATATTCCAGAGAACGAAGGCAGTAGCTGCATAGCATCCGAACAGCTGGACTGGACCAGGGCACTGGAGCTAAGGTCACACCTAGCTATGCCTTCATCAGAAGAAGACAAAACTGGGCCTACTCATTTGGTATAACACCAGCCTTCTCCAAAATCTGTCTCATCATTGAGGGTGCGACCAAAGCACACGCACTCCAAGAGCATTTCCTTGCCCCCCAGCAGGCATCAGGAGCGTGCTAGGTCTAAACAACGTGGTGCCTCTAGAGCTTCTACACTCTCATCAGCGGTGACATGGGGACCCAGGAGGCTACTTTTTTACTTCTCCCCCACTGTCGGCCTTTCCACCACTGCTGCTTTGAACTGACAAGACTAACTGTTCAGCCTGATTCTCCTGGTCTCCAGTCCCTAAAGGAAGCCCCAGACCATCAACTTCCAGTCTCTTACCTCTCAAAGGCTCTGCCCTTCCCTTTTTCTGAACCCTTTCCCGCCTCTACTTCTGAATCCGTTCCACCGTGCCATCTAGACCTCACCTTCCGTCATCAGCAAATCTCCCTGCATGCTTAGCATCTTCTTGAAATAACTCCTTGCTTGTTCTCGATGTTGTAAACCCTGGCTCTCCCCGCCAAGGACCTTACTTCCTCTTGTCCCTCTCTTACCTTGCACGTTGTGCTGGAAGGTGGGGCAGGTGATTGACTTGCTCTTCATCGCTCTCTGCTTTTTCTTTTTATTTAGGATGCATTACAAAATTTTTACTATTTGTTGCCCCGGTAAAATCACACTTTCAGATGATGATAAATCATAGCCACACTGATACACTGA
Organism: Crocuta crocuta; assembly: GCF_008692635.1. Classification (NCBI taxonomy): domain Eukaryota; kingdom Metazoa; phylum Chordata; class Mammalia; order Carnivora; family Hyaenidae; genus Crocuta; species Crocuta crocuta. The sequence continues at coordinate 4,868,343 of NW_027527932.1, forward strand.
GGAGGATGAAGGCCAAGTGGTATATTAGCCAGGCATACTAGCCAATTTTCTTTTTCCAAAAGTTTCCTACCACCCTTCTTCATTGCTATTTTCAAACTACTTTCCCTTCCTTCTAAAGAACCCTGAAACTTTCACTCTCCTATATCAGATAATTATCTTTATAACTTCTTTCTTATTTCCATTCATTCCTATTGATTTTAGTTCCTAGATCCTTTTATGAAAGAAAGACTCTCTACTGCTTTAATTCTTTGCAATTTCAGTATACATGTAGCTGATGTTCTCCATACTATACCCTCTCAGTCACTGGATCACCTCTCCACAAGGGTCTCATCCACCCACTTTCCTCACGCACTCCCATAGCCAGACCTAATATCCTGTCACTACCAGTAACTATAGAACAAAATGGCATCCTCTCTTCACATCCTAATCTGCACCACGAAACATCAAGGGCATACAGCTGCCCTGCATAAACAGACATTTGTCCAACAACAGCCAGGGATGAGTGCTCTGAGACACTGAGAATTCAGACTGGCCCTAACAACTCCCCCTTTTGGAACATAAAACATGGAGCCACCGGGCATATTTTTCTCTTGATAGAACCAAAGATGTATATTAAGACTATTTACACCATTTATATCTGTATTGTTTTAATGTGAACTATAAAATCTATAAGCTTTATTTTTTTAAGTTTATTTATTGTGTGTGTATGTTGGGGGGTGTGGGGGAGTGCGAAGAGAAAGGGAAAAAGAATCCCAAGCAGGCTCCATGCTGTCAGTGCAGAGCCCAATGTGGGGCTTGAACGCATGAACCATGAGATCATGACCTGAGCTGAACTCAAAAGTCGGATGCTTAACTGACTGAGCCATCTAGGCACCCACATAACCTTTCTAACCCACAGATGTGTACCCTGGAGCACTGGAAAATAAAAAACAAAACAGGAAAAGAAAAAGAAGACTTATAGAAGGAGTGAAAGATTTTCATGGGACTGAAATGTTTTAAAAGCAAACAAAATAACAGTAAAATCCACTCAAGAAAATAGGGATTTGGCTTTACTTTTTGAAAGCAACTAAAATGAGAGTGACCAGGTTAGTGTGTTCAAGTTAGGGCTATGATTATCTAGGTTACTTAAATTTAAATTTTGAATGCAAGTTCTTGTAAAATTCAAAGGATTTAGTTTACCTTAGCAAAAGAGCTCTATTTGCTAATTACAGGCTTAATGTTAAATTAGGTCCTATTTCTCTGGAGCAGCAAAGTAATCACACAAGAATCCCATGCCTCTATTAAACATATACTTTAGAAGCCACTGATTATACCAGATTTGTTTGCGTAGCACTGGCAGATGTCCTGAAAGGCTATGGAAAATGCAGTCACTGTTTCATAGAAGACAGGACAGTCCTGATAGCAGAGCAAGGTATGTGAGTGCATCTGTAGATCGAAGAATGCGTCTGGGTGAGCGAGTGGCCACAGTGGCCACCTGCCAATATATAATTATAGTTATATAATTTATTACAATGGATTGTCTAAACACCTGTGATGAAGCTATTTGTTCTCCACGTGCCTCAGGAAAATACTGCAAGGATTCACAAAAGAAGCCCAAACATCTATCTTTAAGCTTTACAAAATTCAGCACTGTGGAAACAACGGTTACTATAGACAGAATCCTAATGTGAAAAAAAAAATCCACATAGGTTTCCTTTGTGCCAAATGACCACACATTTCCTACAGCTGTTTTTACCTCTGCAGAGACATGATATGTGCAATGCTATGACATTTTGCTGTTAAGAGCTCTCGTGGTTCATAGTTGAGTTGATGATACCCCGTCAATCACTACTACTCAAAACGAGTGCAGCTGGCCCTGTTTCCTCTGGTGCATTTTACGAGGCCATGCTTGAAGGGCTAAGTGTGGGTCAGACAGCCCAAAGAAGGGAGGGTTGGGACCGTCTAGGTAACACCGCAAATGACAATAAGCTCCTGGCCCAGACTTACTCTTCTGCTCCTCTGCCTGAGGCCCCAGATTCTTCTATCAAAGCTCCTTCCTCCAGGCTCTCCGAATGGCCTGTGCTCAGAATACAAGTGCTTTCACTCAGTTTCCTGATGCTGTACCTTTGGCCGCTTTCCTGGATCCTCCCTCTCTGTTTCGGTGCCTCTGACAAATAAATTGGGTGGACAGTCTGCCTGATTTCCATCTGAAATTCTTCTCCATGAACCCACTCCTTGGGCGACACCTGTTGGCAGATGTCATCAAAAAAAAGGTGGCTGCCAATTGAATTGAACCATGTGGTTCCGCTGATCTTTCCTGCTCCCAGGGGGTGCTTTAAAGACATGGAAACACCTACATGACATCAGTACCTGAGCTCAGTTATAGCTTCTTAATAAACTTTTAAGATTTGGATGGTGGGTGTGGGGACCCCTTGGTCTTGCTGCCGCCCAAGACAAGCCGCGTATGTAAGTTCCCTGTGCTATTAGCACGGCCACGTACTAAGCTGGAGTGGCCTGCCTTTCTTCGGTCCCTCCCTGCCCTCTGGGTGCAGGGGCCAATTTTAGATTATACCAGGGAGACTCTCAAGAGGGTTGTGAACCAACAACACCCTGGGCTCCCCGTCGCGTGGCCCATGCAAGGTTGACCCCCTCCACGTGTGCCCACTTCTCACTGAATCGGACTACATCCCGGTAACACATCGTGCCCAGGAGCCCCTGCATTTTCAGGAAAGGGATTCAGATAATACCTGTATGTAGCAATGTTTTAAAGTGGGATTTTGGAGACAAGTTAGTTGTTGAAAATAACTGGACTTACATTGTGCAGCATTACTTTGAACATAAAGTTCACCCTCTTCTCTAATCCCCACTAGTGCTTGCTCTAAAATGTGCACAATCCATTCTTAGCCTTTCTATCTGCAAGTGCTCAGAAATGGCATCAAGGGAAATCCTGGCCATTGATTTTCATTATCTTAATTTATTATCCTATGAAGGGCCTCCTCCGTTGGCTTGATTCTGTTTGCCATCTTTACAATTAGAGAGTTCTTTGATCTTGAAAAAAAATTCTAGACAGCATCTTTCTGCTCCCACTGATTTTCAGGACGGTGTGGAATTAACAATCATTTCAAGCTCTTTTTAGTGGGAATGACTGTTTTCTGTTTGGAGTCCAAGTCCCAGAGTCCTCCCATTCAACTGCTCTCAAGGCAGCCGCGGCCCAGGTTAATTCCTGCTTGGTGCATTTCATGACTGCAATGTCTACGGCTCCACACTGAGCTATGTCCGTGGCAGCACGGCTTTGCAGGTGGCCACTGGTTCATTCCATCTGCTCTTCTCTGCTCATCTGCATTCCCTCCAGGCTATGGGCTCTCTCCTAAATGTTTGATTATAAAGTGAAATTTTGAGGCAGATTCTAACCCAACCCCTAACAGTTTCATGTGGTGTCAAAGACTGGTTCTCCTGAAGAATCAAAATGGCAGAGAGCTTTTCTGGAAACAATGAATGTGGCCATGACCTAACCATAAAGAAAAACGCGCCTTCATTCCAATGACAAGGGAAAGACACAGGAGGGGTGTGGTTTAATTTCCACTATACATAAGTATATCAAGCGCAGTGAATTGTTATTTATTTCCCATTTTATGATTAATATATGCACTATTCTTAGAAAGAAGCCAAGAAGCCCCCAGGATGGCTTAAAATAATATCAACAGCATATTTTCCTGACTCTTGGAATTCTATTTTTTAAAATTTTATAACATTTATTTATTTTTGAGAGAGAGAGAGAGAGAGAGAGAGAGAGAAAGTATGAGTGGAGGAGGGAAAGCGAGAGGAAGACACAGAATCTGAAACAGGCTCCAGGCTCTGAGTTGTCAGCACAGAGCCCAACACGGGGCTCAAACCCACAAACCGTGAGATCATGACCTGAGCCGAAGTCGATGTTCAACCGAATGAGTCACCCAGGCGCCCCCTGACTCTTGGAATTCTATTTTATTCTATGATGACAGTATTTCTGATCAAGTTCTAAACCTGGGTCATAACCATAGATTAAACCATGGTTTAGGAAGTATGGAAAAGAAAAATGAGAGAAGNAGGAGGGAAAGAGAGAGGAAGACACAGAATCTGAAACAGGCTCCAGGCTCTGAGTTGTCAGCACAGAGCCCAACACGGGGCTCAAACCCACAAACCGTGAGATCATGACCTGAGCCGAAGTCGATGTTCAACCAAATGAGTCACCCAGGCGCCCCCTGACTCTTGGAATTCTATTTTATTCTATGATGACAGTATTTCTGATCAAGTTCTAAACCTGGGTCATAACCATAGATTAAACCATGGTTTAGGAAGTATGGAAAAGAAAAATGAGAGAAGCAAGTTTCTCTCTGTTGATTGTGTCCCCTAAAAAAAATGTTGATACCCTAACCCTCTGTACTGACTCCAGAATGTGAACTTATTTAGAAATGCAATCACTGCAGATATAATTAGGCAGGTTAAAATGAGGTCACTGATGTTCTTATAAAAAGATGGCCATGTGAAGACAGACACCCAGGGGGAACGCTTAGTGACAAAGAAGGCAGAGCGCTGTAGCTGCAAGCCAAGGAAAGCCCAAGTTGCCAGCAACCACGAGGAGCAAGGAAGGTTTCCCCTATAGGTTTCAGAGGGAGTACGGGCCTGCTGACAGCAATGTCAGCCTTCCAGCCTCCAGAACTGTGACAAAGACAATGGCTGCTATTTGAAACCGAGAGGTTTGGGGTGCTTGTCCCTTCACCCACTCCCAAAGCCACGCCAGAGCAAGTGCCGTTGCAATCTGAGGTCACTGTTGCAGCGCTCAGGGACTGATCTCAGGGAGGCAGCAATGAGCAGCAGCACACCCTCCAAACTGCAGTAAACAGCCACGAGAGTGCCTGCCAAACACTGAGGCTGCCTCCCATCCAAGCATTTGCTAGGAATCAAAGGCCAGAGGAGAACAAACCCAGCAGCGTGATAGTTAGATCTGGGCTCTGCCAATGGGGCTTCCAATCTTTAGTATGTTCCCTAATCAAGTTGGTCTTCTGTGTCTTCGTGTTTCAAATGTGGTCAATAATATATGCCTTATAATACTGTTATAGGATACACTTGTGGGGGAAGTGTGTACAAATTACTCAATAATTATTATTATAGTAACTGTCAAGAGTTCAAAGTACTTATAATCCAAAAACCACATGTATCAATTAATATCGATCAATAGCTTTGTTGAAATTATTTTCTCAGCCTGTGTGGAAGTTTGTCTAAAATGCCTCCTGCCCCCCATAATTACTGACAATTCATTGTACAACATTATCTACATGTTGCCTAGGCCTCTACAGGTGGGATCTGGTTTTGTGGCCAGGAATCTACCCTAGATTGGACTCTGCTCTGAGCTAACATACATACAAGGGTCATGATGAACCCAAGGACACCGAGAGCCATCCCAGCCTTACTCTACAAAGGAACAATGCCAGTAACAACTGCCATTGGGTGCAGACTGTGGGTCAGGCATTATCGTGAGTTTTAAATCTATCATCCTATTCTGTTCTCACAACAAGCCTGTGAAATAGCACTGTCCTTATTTTGGGGTCACTAATTAGAAGCCTAACAGATTGCTCAAGTAACCTCCCCTAGCAGTGTCAGGGCCAGGATCCTAATGCAGTTCACTCCAATGCCAAGTCAGGCTTTTAACCGCTATATTCGTCTAAGATGTCTTTTAGCCAGCACATCCCTTTACATCAAAATATCATCCAGACCTTTTTTTGTAAATCAAAATGTTTCCCAATCCCGTCTTTCATCATATTATCCAGATCCCTGGTAAATATAACAAAGAAATCCAGCTGGTGTAGAATAGGCTGGACACTCCATGGCCCGCAGGACAAAATGAAAAGCCTTCACTTTGGTGGAAGCTGCTTCCCAGAAACTACTTGAGAAGTACCAACAGCCTCCACACCGTCGTGTGGTATTTAACATACTGGGAACGTGGTGCCAGCCTGTCAGATGGCCCGGCCGCCTGGGGGCTTTGCCACTCCTGTGTTTGGTCAGTGGACACAAGCTCGTGGTGCCGTTCTAGTGGCCCTGGCCACACCCGGCTTCCACAGAGAAAGGGAACGTGGATCAATCGCTCTTCACCTGGGCGAGCCCACAGCAAAGAGACTGGAAAAAGCAGAATGAAGAGAAAGAGTGTTTTTAAAGCATTAAGAAAAAAAAAATGGGCACCCGGGTGGCTCAGCCATTGAGCACCTATTCTTGATTTCAGCTCAGGTCATGATCTCACGGTTCATGAGTTCGAGCCCCACATCGGGCTCTGCGCTGGCAGCATAGAGCCTGCTTGGGATTCCCTCTCTCTCCCTCTCTTTGCCCCTCCCCCACGCATACTCTAGCTCCCTCTCAAAAATTAAAAAAATTAAAAAACGAAAACCTGTTCTCTCAGTCACATCACTACACACACAGGTACTGAGAATTCCACAAATAATGTGAGTAATACCACCACTGCCCAGAGGGAGTCCCCCGTGCAGGGTACCAAGTCAACACTGCTGCGGATTGCCGGTTGTCTGTGCTCACGTAGCACGTGTCTGTACNTATAATACTGTTATAGGATACACTTGTGGGGGAAGTGTGTACAAATTACTCAATAATTATTATTATAGTAACCGTCAAGAGTTCAAAGTATTTATAATCCAAAAACCACATGTATCAATTAATATTGATCGATAGCTTTGTTGAAATTATTTTCTCAGCCTGTGTGGAAGTTTGTCTAAAATGCCTCCTGCCCCCCATAATTACTGACAATTCATTGTACAACATTATCTACATGTTGCCTAGGCCTCTACAGGTGGGATCTGGTTTTGTGGCCAGGAATCTACCCTAGATTGGACTCTGCTCTGAGCTAACATACATACAAGGGTCATGATGAACCCAAGGACACCGAGAGCCATCCCAGCCTTACTCTACAAAGGAACAATGCCAGTAACAACTGCCATTGGGTGCAGACTGTGGGTCAGGCATTATCGTGAGTTTTAAATCTATCATCCTATTCTGTTCTCACAACAAGCCTGTGAAATAGCACTGTCCTTATTTTGGGGTCACTAATTAGAAGCCTAACAGATTGCTCAAGTAACCTCCCCTAGCAGTGTCAGGGCCAGGATCCTAATGCAGTTCACTCCAATGCCAAGTCAGGCTTTTAACAGCTATATTCGTCTAAGATGTCTTTTAGCCAGCACGTCCCTTTACATCAAAATATCATCCAGACCTTTTTTTTGTAAATCAAAATGTTTCCCAATCCCGTCTTTCATCATATTATCCAGATCCCTGGTAAATATAACAAAGAAATCCAGCTGGTGTAGAATAGGCTGGACACTCCATGGCCCGCAGGACAAAATGAAAAGCCTTCACTTTGGTGGAAGCTGCTTCCCAGAAACTACTTGAGAAGTACCAACAGCCTCCACACCGTCGTGTGGTATTTAACATACTGGGAACGTGGTGCCAGCCTGTCAGATGGCCCGGCCGCCTGGGGGCTTTGCCACTCCTGTGTTTGGTCAGTGGACACAAGCTCGTGGTGCCGTTCTAGTGGCCCTGGCCACACCCGGCTTCCACAGAGAAAGGGAACGTGGATCAATCACTCTTCACCTGGGCGAGCCCACAGCAAAGAGACTGGAAAAAGCAGAATGAAGAGAAAGAGTGTTTTTAAAGCATTAAGAAAAAAAAAAAATGGGCACCCGGGTGGCTCAGCCATTGAGCACCTATTCTTGATTTCAGCTCAGGTCATGATCTCACGGTTCATGAGTTCGAGCCCCACATCGGGCTCTGCGCTGGCAGCATAGAGCCTGCTTGGGATTCCCTCTCTCTCCCTCTCTTTGCCCCTCCCCCACGCATACTCTAGCTCCCTCTCAAAAATTAAAAAAATTAAAAAACGAAAACCTGTTCTCTCAGTCACATCACTACACACACAGGTACTGAGAATTCCACAAATAATGTGAGTAATACCACCACTGCCCAGAGGGAGTCCCCCGTGCAGGGTACCAAGTCAACACTGCTGCGGATTGCCGGTTGTCTGTGCTCACGTAGCACGTGTCTGTACACGGCGTAGCAAAGGCCACAGTTCAGTGTGACTCAGAATGACCAGTCTGGACATTTCCAACTTTCTCTACAGATTTTCCTCACGGTACTGTTTCTAAGGAATTTACTTCAGCCTTTGTGTTCACTCTCACTGCTTTTATTCAACTGCAGTATTGCTAACATTTGATGGTGAAGTGATTTTTTAGTTTGAACCTGGAATTTACGGAGAACTAGTAGTTTACTGACAGCAGCTACGCCCAGTGCACTGGGTCCTCTGATTCCCCAAAAGGATGGAGTGGCTTCTTTAGTGATCACATGAAGCGGTCCTTCTTTACCACCCGAGGCTCACGGTCGTTTCTGTGGTTACTCCCAGGGCCGCATCAGCACTCGGAGCCCTGAGCAAAACTGCTGAACCTCCTCCATCCTGAACGTCAGTATTTGGCAAAGAGCAGGTCAAATGACATCTGACCCTAAGAACACACATGCAAATTCACTTCATCTTTTACTCAGTACATTATTTAATTGAAGGTGGTGTAATTTTTTTTAAGTCACGTTAACTAGACCAGAGTTAAAAAAAAATGTGCAAACCTGACTCAGAAAGTAAATAAGAAATCAGTTAAAATTATAATCCAAAGGAGACAGAGTTTGGGACCTCCTTCCTGGGGTCCAACTGCCCAAATATTGGTGGTGCTGTTAACAGTCAAATGAAGCCCAGATTGAATGCCGTAAAGCTAGAAAAGGTAGAGGGAAATGTCTGCACACAACATTTGCAAAACAAAAACAAAAAAAACCCTACATTTTCAACAGCTTTAGAGCTGCAACATGATTTAATTATCTTTATACTTTTAAGCAAAATCTCCTGAGAATTATCAAGAGTTGCCTTAATATCATTTTCATGTACCCTGAGTGAGAATTACTCCAAAATGTTTTGCTCTCCATATCTGCTCTGTAAACAATCACATTCATTTACTTGAAAAATATGCACCCGCTTGATACCTAAAGTAACTAAGTGATTTTCTAGGAGAAAATGTAACACGAAGGGCAAACCTGGTAAAATTGATCAAAGGCCTTTGTAATTATTCTTTTACTCGTAGGGAAGAAAAATATTTTTGACTCTAGAAGACTGATTTTAATGGAAATTAAATGTACTTGCTTTTTATGAAAAAAAAAAAACTGCTAAACTCAAATTCCCAATGATTAATTCAGAAGGAATTATTAACATCAGAAAAACATAATGTATTTACTTGAGGTTTATGATATATTTTTATACAACCTTTTGTGATTTTTAGTTTATAAAAATTAAAGAGACACTTTTTAAAAAAATTTTAACCTTTATTTATTTTTGAGAGACAGAGCATGAGCAGAGGAGGGCAGAGAGAGAGGGAGACACGGAATCCGAAGCAGGCTCCAGGCTCCAAGCCATCAGCCCAGAGTCTAACACGGGGCTCCAACTCACGACCACAAGATCATGACCTGAGCTGAAGTCAGATGCTTAACCGACTGAGCCACCCAGGCGCCCCTAAAGAGACACTTTTGAGGACTAGGCTTATTTTCCAAGCCATCCATATTCAATGTAAAAATGATATATGGTATTTATAACACTATTTGCATTTACTAATATAGTTGTATTACTGGATATCAGCATCTCTCATACAAACCACCCTTTTGAAACAGTTATCAGAGTAACAAGAAGGACCAGGAAATTGCAGTATCAGGATGACTAAACCCCTCGTGATGGAGGTCTTCTGTGGTGCACACCAACTGACCATCTAGATTAACATATGCAGAAAACAATCTACTTCCTTTGGTAGATGCCCAACTGACATCATTCTCCACTTCCTTAACAGCCTCAATTTTTAATTTAACTTAAAAAAATACATATTTTACTTTCAAAAACAACTTTGGCTCTAAAACAATTGTCAATACCTCAGGTGCTTGATACCTGATGACTTAAAATTTGCTACTTGAAAACATTTATGCATGCTTATGTTCTCTGACTGTTAGGAACTTGAAATTATTTTGACCCTCCAGAAAGCTTTTCTCTACAAACAGGCAAAGACCACTGAACAAAGTATAAGTGATATATTAAAATACAAGTGGGTGTTTTCCTGCTTTTAGATCCTTGATATATACATGGCTTCAAAATTTGATTCCTAGATCTCAGAGTATATGCTTGTGTATGCTATTAAGTGTTAAAATAGCTTTCTGAGTACATTTATCTAATTATTAGTAATATAAACACCTGTAAGGTCATTTTTTTAATTTTTATTTTATTTTTTTAATGTTTTATTTACTTCTAGGAGAGAGAGAGAGACAGCGTGAGCAGGGGAGGGTCAGAGAGAGAGGGAGTCACAGACTGAAACAGGCTCCAGGCTCTGAGCTGGCAGCCAGCACAGAGCCCGACGCGGGGCTCGAACCCACAAACCGCGAGATCATGACCTAAGCGAAAGTCAGACGCTTAACCGACTAAGCCACCCAGGCGCCCCAACACCTATAAGATCATTTTAGAAAGACCTCCAAAGACTAGGTATTTTGGGTGCATTTTTATGTATTCTTCCTTTTTACTGGATATACATAATTATTCTCATTGGCCTTTATAGAACTCTATGGTTCTGATTATGATTTTTTAAGAAATACACAAATGAAAAACATCACTTTGAAAATTTTGTCTTTTATTTGAATATTTTTAATTCTATATAGTTTTAAGAGTAGCAGATACGTGGTATCATGTAAGATACTCAGCAGATAATATATTTTTATTTTGTATATAATATTCCCATGTGCTATGTAAACCTGATTGGCTCAACAGGCCTCCCGATAAGCTACTAGATGTCTAGGGTTACCTTCATGTTTCCAATAGGGAAGCAGGGCCCAGAAATATACTGAGCTACCCCTCAATCCAAACCCCAGTGCTCTACCTTCCTAAATCAGGCACTGCTTCCCTAATTCTATTCTATGAACGGTAGCTTGGTCAGTTCTTCTGGGAAGAGAACATTCTACGCTCACACATGTTTTGCTAACAATGAATACTATAGTCCCCCTTTGAAGTTTCGCAATGCCCGGTGGTTTGGTATAGGCACTGAAAAGTTCTACATAAAGACACCTGTGACATCTTGTTTACCTTGGCCTTTCTATTGTCACAGAATTGTTTTTAGAATGAACTCCTGTTAATATTCCATGGAAAATTCTTCAGAAATCGTTATTCTAGAGAAACTAGGCTTACTCACAAGGTTATGCTCACATTAGTATGTATTTTCTTTCCTCTCCTTCTCCTTTTGGGATATCAAATCCCAAGAACTTATTCATCTTATAAATAGAAGTTTGTACCCCTTGACCAACTTTCCTCATTTCTCCCCTCTCTGGTCCCTAGCAACCACCATTCTTCTATGAGTTTAGCTCTTTTAGATTCCATATAAAAATGTATAACCATATTTAAATTCATTTATATATACAAAAGTTGTCTTTCTATATCTGAATTATTTCACCGAGCTATATGTATATCTATATGTGTAGCTACAACTGTCTCTAAATCTATATTTATATCTATACCTGTACCTCTCACATCTTCCTTATTCACTCATCCATATGTTACAAATAATGTTGCAATGAACATGAGGATGTGGGTATCTTCTTGAGACAGTGCTTTCATTTTCTATGGCTCACTACCTAGCAATGGAATTACGGGATCATATTGTAGTTCTATCCTTAAGTTTTTGAGGAGTCTCTATACTATTTTCCACAGTGGCTGCACCAGTTTACAATCCCACCAACAGTGCACAAAGGTTTACTTTTCTCCTCACTCATGTCAACACTTGTAATCTCCTGTCTTTTGGATGGCAGCCATTCTAAAAGGTGTGAGGTGATATCTTATTGTGGTTTTGATATGCATTTTCCTGATTATTGGTGATGTTGCACATCTTTTCATATACTTATTGGCCATTTGTATGTTTTCTTTGGGAAACTGTCTATTAAGTCCTCTGTGCATTTCTTAATCAGGTTCTTTGCTTTATGAAACTTTTGAGTTGTTCAAGTTCCTCATATATTTTGGATATTGACCCCTTATCAGATAGAAGGTTTATAAATATTTTCTTCCATTCCACAGATTGTCTTTTCATATGTAATTGCAGATCTTTGCATGTTTTGATTCAGTTCCTGGTAAATTACTGAATTCCTTAAACGGTTCATGTTTCTTCGATTTTGTGTGTTCCTTAAGATACTGTTGCTATTTTCACGTTTGAAGTAGCAGTCACCTCCTCTATTCTTTACTGTCTAACTTTTGGAAAGAACTATCTTCCATCAGCCCTACTAGAGATCCTGAGACTTTCTCAGATCTTGTGTGGATATGCTTGCTCCATGCTTCTCCCCTTCTCTAGGGCCAGAATTCTAAAGCAAGTGTGCATTTTCTCTACCCTGCAAAGCCAGGCCAGGTGTTGACAAACTCCTTTTTGCTTTCTAGAGGGTGGTGCTGTGTGCTCAAGTTTTGTTGTTTTATTTCTCTTGGGTTGCAGATTTAGGCCAGCTTTTTGCACATGCTCACTAATCATCCACACAAGCCCACCCTTGCTGGCCCTGGGCGCATGCACAGGGACCCTGTCATATGGTAGGAGCCTGTGTGGGTGTGGCACACAGAGGGCTGGTGATGCCCAGGAGCCAGCTGCAAGAATTCACAGGTAAGGTATCCTCAGAAGTCCATGGGCAGGCCTCCCAATGGAGGCCAATGATATAATTAGTGGGAAAAACTCCCTTTGATACGTTCCATTCTCTGCCCTGAGAAGAATGGGCCTGTTCACAGCATCTTGAATAGCCAGGGAAGGTGGGCACTCACTCACGTGCTCTCACTCTCCCTTGCAAAATAAATGATGCACAGAGAAGGGCCCTCTTCGTACTCCGCTGTGCCACCTTTTTGGGACAGGTGATGCAAGGAAAGTCAACCTGTTCCTACTACCTTCTTCGAAACTTCCAATCTCAGATATTTTTCCTCCAATGGAGTGCTGGAACTTCTTTGCCAGTCTTCTGGACTTCCACAAAGGCTCGTCTCTGGGTGACTGTCTAAATCTGTGTTCTTCGGGGGCTCCTGAACCATGGGGATAGAGAGGCTGGAGCTGTCCATAGGCCATTCAGGGTCCACAGCTGGAACCGAGGTCTCTATGCCTATTTCCCCATACACAGACGGGTGACACTCTTCCAGAGTCCCATGGCTATGGTGTTGATGATAGAACTAAAGCCAAATGGACCTGTGGCCAACTCCTCAAGGGTTCAGTGCTGTTTCTGGGTCTATAGTCAGGACATAGTTAGAAATCAGCTACCTGGGTGTGGGCCTGCCTCCTCAAAATAGCTCTCCTCAATCTTAGACTACACCAAGGTTTCACCATCACTTACTTGGATCCCAAAGTTCCTACAAAGCACTTTTGTCCATTGACAGATACAAAATTATTGCTGTTGATGGGGAAATATGAGTGATGGACATCTTATTTGGCCATCTTGCTGACATCACACTCTCTTAATACATGCTCAACATCTTCTCTAAAGCTGACCACCAAGACATATGTGTATATTTTCTTTTTATTCTTGATAAGTAGGAAGTATTACAGAATCGAGGTGTCTAGGACCCAGAAATGTATTTTTCGCTCATCTTCCAAATGATGTGGTAACAAGTATGATTTGCAACCCGGAATTACATCAATACTGATTCTAAGAATTTTAGTGCCTTCATTAAATATTAGTACTAATTATATATCTATTAAAAAAAGCAAAAGAAGGAGAAAATGCTCTTTCCTTTCAGGATCTTCCAGATGAATACAATCAAATAATAAAGAGCCACTGCCTAACACCACACGTGGTCATACTTAGGGACTGACAGAGCTGCTCAGCAGGTGAGGGGGACTCCTATTCAGTTGCCTTAGATGGACTAAAAGCCAAAGGATGACCAAGGGCAGCAAGAGACAGAGGGCAGCATCCTTTCAACTAAAGTTCAAGTTTTTCCATCTCAGCATGACCATCAACTCTGACAGAGGCTGGAAACATGAGGAGAGGACTGTGAGGACTATGTGTATGCGTTGAGACACTAAATTCAACAATAATAGTAGCTGACTTTGACTCTTGATTCCTTTGACCTCCACTTTCCACCTCACTTGTAACACTAACCTCAGTGAAATGTGAATAAAAGGATAATTACAGCTTAAAAAAAAGAACAATTTACTCATGAACAATTAGTTGAATAAAATAAAGTATCCAACACGTCAATGTGCCCTTAAAGCAAGCATCTTTTATGGAATTGATACAGTTTTCAAACTGAATTATCTATTCTTCTCAAAACAGTCCCTAAGCTTTCCAAAATCTTTGCATTAACTCTTGTTACTTCTGCCAGAGCTGAAATTCACTTTTATTTCCCCACTGAGTGTAACCAAAGCTTTCCTAAATTTAAGGCTTTAGGTGAAATGCTATTCTTTTCTCTGATGCCTTCCTTACTTTCCTTGTCCAGAAGAGATTTTGTCGTCCTTTGCATTCTGGTAATATTTTTACTGTGCTTCTTTTGTGGCATTTGATACTTTCTATCATGAATTGTATTTATTTGTCTACATGGCTTACTTCATTTATAAGCAGTCTTCTGAAATAATATCTTTAAACTAGAAGCTCTACTTATCTTCTCTTCGCACTCTTTTTCATCTGAACAAGGCCCAGCTCTCCCCAAAGTTGCATAACTCACTAGTAAGATGGTTATAACCTACATTTACATTCGTTCCTTCAGATTCCCTAATTCTCTTTTGATATTTAATATTATTTAGTCACTTTTTTCCACAAATATTCTGTAGATGCAAATTACATAAATAAGTCCTAGTATGGAATCAAACAGTGTCTGCAAAATATCTTTGGTCTAATGTACACGTTTATCTCCAGAATCTGAAGTTGTACCTCCTGCTACAAATACAAAGGACTCCTTATCACACCTATTGAAGCACCTTGACCTTCCCCACCTCTTGCATTTTCTTCCACCTTTGTCTGTCAGTCATCTCTACTCCTATTTTTCTGAGAAACTCTTTCTGGCTGCTTGAGGGGGCTTTTGTACCTTGAGCTCTGACAGCATTTTACACTGTGTT
>NW_027527932.1:4883849-4891349 GCF_008692635.1 Crocuta crocuta
AAACCGCGAGATCATGACCTAAGCGAAAGTCAGACGCTTAACCGACTAAGCCACCCAGGCGCCCCAACACCTATAAGATCATTTTAGAAAGACCTCCAAAGACTAGGTATTTTGGGTGCATTTTTATGTATTCTTCCTTTTTACTGGATATACATAATTATTCTCATTGGCCTTTATAGAACTCTATGATTCTGATTATGATTTTTTAAGAAATACACAAATGAAAAACATCACTTTGAAAATTTTGTCTTTTATTTGAATATTTTTAATTCTATATAGTTTTAAGAGTAGCAGATACGTGGTATCATGTAAGATACTCAGCAGATAATATATTTTTATTTTGTATATAATATTCCCATGTGCTATGTAAACCTGATTGGCTCAACAGGCCTCCCGATAAGCTACTAGATGTCTAGGGTTACCTTCATGTTTCCAATAGGGAAGCAGGGCCCAGAAATATACTGAGCTACCCCTCAATCCAAACCCCAGTGCTCTACCTTCCTAAATCAGGCACTGCTTCCCTAATTCTATTCTATGAACGGTAGCTTGGTCAGTTCTTCTGGGAAGAGAACATTCTACGCTCACACATGTTTTGCTAACAATGAATACTATAGTCCCCCTTTGAAGTTTCGCAATGCCCGGTGGTTTGGTATAGGCACTGAGAAGTTCTACATAAAGACACCTGTGACATCTTGTTTACCTTGGCCTTTCTATTGTCACAGAATTGTTTTTAGAATGAACTCCTGTTAATATTCCATGGAAAATTCTTCAGAAATCGTTATTCTAGAGAAACTAGGCTTACTCACAAGGTTATGCTCACATTAGTATGTATTTTCTTTCCTCTCCTTCTCCTTTTGGGATATCAAATCCCAAGAACTTATTCATCTTATAAATAGAAGTTTGTACCCCTTGACCAACTTTCCTCATTTCTCCCCTCTCTGGTCCCTAGCAACCACCATTCTTCTATGAGTTTAGCTCTTTTAGATTCCATATAAAAATGTATAACCATATTTAAATTCATTTATATATACAAAAGTCTTTCTATATCTGAATTATTTCACCGAGCATTATGTATATCTATATGTATAGCTACAACTGTCTCTAAATCTATATTTATATCTATACCTGTACCTCTCACATCTTCCTTATTCACTCATCCATATGTTACAAATAATGTTGCAATGAACATGAGGATGTGGGTATCTTCTTGAGACAGTGCTTTCATTTTCTATGGCTCACTACCTAGCAATGGAATTACGGGATCATATTGTAGTTCTATCCTTAATTTTTTGAGGAGTTTCTATACTATTTTCCACAATGGCTGCACCAGTTTACAATCCCACCAACAGTGCACAAAGGTTTACTTTTCTCCTCACTCATGTCAACACTTCTAATCTCCTGTCTTTTGGATGGCAGCCATTCTAAAAGGTGTGAGGTGATATCTTATTGTGGTTTTGATATGCATTTTCCTGATTATTGGTGATGTTGCACATCTTTTCATATACTTATTGGCCATTTGTATGTTTTCTTTGGGAAACTGTCTATTAAGTCCTCTGTGCATTTCTTAATCAGGTTCTTTGCTTTATGAAACTTTTGAGTTGTTCAAGTTCCTCATATATTTTGGATATTGACCCCTTATCAGATAGAAGGTTTATAAATATTTTCTTCCATTCCACAGATTGTCTTTTCATATGTAATTGCAGATCTTTGCATGTTTTGATTCAGTTCCTGGTAAATTACTGAATTCCTTAAACGGTTCATGTTTCTTCGATTTTGTGTGTTCCTTAAGATACTGTTGCTATTTTCACGTTTGAAGTAGCAGTCACCTCCTCTATTCTTTACTGTCTAACTTTTGGAAAGAACTATCTTCCATCAGCCCTACTAGAGATCCTGAGACTTTCTCAGATCTCGTGTGGATATGCTTGCTCCATGCTTCTCCCCTTCTCTAGGGCCAGAATTCTAAAGCAAGTGTGCATTTTCTCTACCCTGCAAAGCCAGGCCAGGTGTTGACAAACTCCTTTTTGCTTTCTAGAGGGTGGTGCTGTGTGCTCAAGTTTTGTTGTTTTATTTCTCTTGGGTTGCAGATTTAGGCCAGCTTTTTGCACATGCTCACTAATCATCCACACAAGCCCACCCTTGCTGGCCCTGGGCGCATGCACAGGGACCCTGTCATATGGTAGGAGCCTGTGTGGGTGTGGCACACAGAGGGCTGGTGATGCCCAGGAGCCAGCTGCAAGAATTCACAGGTAAGGTATCCTCAGAAGTCCATGGGCAGGCCTCCCAATGGAGGCCAATGATATAATTAGTGGGAAAAACTCCCTTTGATACGTTCCATTCTCTGCCCTGAGAAGAATGGGCCTGTTCACAGCATCTTGAATAGCCAGGGAAGGTGGGCACTCACTCACGTGCTCTCACTCTCCCTTGCAAAATAAATGATGCACAGAGAAGGGCCCTCTTCGTACTCCGCTGTGCCACCTTTTTGGGACAGGTGATGCAAGGAAAGTCAACCTGTTCCTACTACCTTCTTCGAAACTTCCAATCTCAGATATTTTTCCTCCAATGGAGTGCTGGAACTTCTTTGCCAGTCTTCTGGACTTCCACAAAGGCTCGTCTCTGGGTGACTGTCTAAATCTGTGTTCTTCGGGGGCTCCTGAACCATGGGGATAGAGAGGCTGGAGCTGTCCATAGGCCATTCAGGGTCCACAGCTGGAACCGAGGTCTCTATGCCTATTTCCCCATACACAGACGGGTGACACTCTTCCAGAGTCCCATGGCTATGGTGTTGATGATAGAACTAAAGCCAAATGGACCTGTGGCCAACTCCTCAAGGGTTCAGTGCTGTTTCTGGGTCTATAGTCAGGACATAGTTAGAAATCAGCTACCTGGGTGTGGGCCTGCCTCCTCAAAATAGCTCTCCTCAATCTTAGACTACACCAAGGTTTCACCATCACTTACTTGGATCCCAAAGTTCCTACAAAGCACTTTTGTCCATTGACAGATACAAAATTATTGCTGTTGATGGGGAAATATGAGTGATGGACATCTTATTTGGCCATCTTGCTGACATCACACTCTCTTAATACATGCTCAACATCTTCTCTAAAGCTGACCACCAAGACATATGTGTACATTTTCTTTTTATTCTTGATAAGTAGGAAGTATTACAGAATCGAGGTGTCTAGGACCCAGAAATGTATTTTTCGCTCATCTTCCAAATGATGTGGTAACAAGTATGATTTGCAACCCGGAATTACATCAATACTGATTCTAAGAATTTTAGTGCCTTCATTAAATATTAGTACTAATTATATATCTATTAAAAAAAGCAAAAGAAGGAGAAAATGCTCTTTCCTTTCAGGATCTTCCAGATGAATACAATCAAATAATAAAGAGCCACTGCCTAACACCACACGTGGTCATACTTAGGGACTGACAGAGCTGCTCAGCAGGTGAGGGGGACTCCTATTCAGTTGCCTTAGATGGACTAAAAGCCAAAGGATGACCAAGGGCAGCAAGAGACAGAGGGCAGCATCCTTTCAACTAAAGTTCAAGTTTTTCCATCTCAGCATGACCATCAACTCTGACAGAGGCTGGAAACATGAGGAGAGGACTGTGAGGACTATGTGTATGCGTTGAGACACTAAATTCAACAATAATAGTAGCTGACTTTGACTCTTGATTCCTTTGACCTCCACTTTCCACCTCACTTGTAACACTAACCTCAGTGAAATGTGAATAAAAGGATAATTACAGCTTAAAAAAAAGAACAATTTACTCATGAACAATTAGTTGAATAAAATAAAGTATCCAACACGTCAATGTGCCCTTAAAGCAAGCATCTTTTATGGAATTGATACAGTTTTCAAACTGAATTATCTATTCTTCTCAAAACAGTCCCTAAGCTTTCTAAAATCTTTGAATTAAAACTTGTTNTCTGCCAGAGCTGAAATTCACTTTTATTTCCCCACTGAGTGTAACCAAAGCTTTCCTAAATTTAAGGCTTTAGATGAAATGCTATTCTTTTCTCTGATGCCTTCCTTACTTTCCTTGTCCAGAAGAGATTTTGTCGTCCTTTGCATTCTGGTAATATTTTTACTGTGCTTCTTTTGTGGCATTTGATACTTTCTATCATGAATTGTATTTATTTGTCTACATGGCTTACGTCATTTATAAGCAGTCTTCTGAAATATCTTTAAACTAGAAGCTCTACTATCTTCTCTTCGCACTCTTTTTCATCTGAACAAGGCCCAGCTCTCCCCAAAGTTGCATAACTCACTAGTAAGATGGTTATAACCTACATTTACATTCGTTCCTTCAGATTCCCTAATTCTCTTTTGATATTTAATATTTAGTCACTTTTTTCCACAAATATTCTGTAGATGCAAATTACATAAATAAGTCCTAGTATGGAATCAAACAGTGTCTGCAAAATATCTTTGGTCTAATGTACACGTTTATCTCCAGAATCTGAAGTTGTACCTCCTGCTACAAATACAAAGGACTCCTTATCATTCCTATTGAAGCACCTTGACCTTCCCCACCTCTTGCATTTTCTTCCACCTTTGTCTGTCAGTCATCTCTACTCCTATTTTTCTGAGAAACTCTTTCTGGCTGCTTGAGGGGGCTTTTGTACCTTGAGCTCTGACAGCATTTTACACTGTGTTGTTTTTTTTTTAACCCCTGAAATAGTTGAATAATGCAACAGAATAAAGACTATAATTTAATGTTCAATAGAATAAAATGTTGGCATTATTTATACAAAACTGTTCAACTTATGCAAAGCAGGACCTATTCAAAGAGTATGTGAGGAAATCAGATTTTTCCAGATAGTGTGAAGCACTAAGAGCTACTGGGTCTTTTCTAAACAATCTGAACTTACAGGCAGCAGGTTTCTCAGAATGTTGCTTAATATGTGAAAAAATTTTAGGGAAGGGAAAAGGGCATCACCAAATTAACTACTAAAAGGTTAGAGTAGAATAAAGGAGGCACTATGTTTCCAAATGTCAGCAAAGTGTCTTTCTTAGAAAAAGAAAGTCAAATGACAGGCAGTTTCTTACAAATGGTGTAAGAAATAAGGGACAGGGACTTCACTATAGAAGGGAGAGAGAAGGGAAATGGCATTTTTTTTAAAGGTTTGAGGGGGCACCTGGGTGGCTCAGTCAGTTAACCTTCCAACTTCTGCTCAGGTCATGATCTCATGGTCCGTGGGTTCGAGCCCTGTGTTGGACTCTGTGCTGACTGCCAGCTCAGAGCCTAGAGCCTGTTTCGGATTCTGTGTCTCCCTCTCTCTCTGACCCTCCCCTGCTTATGCTCTCTCTCTCTCTCTCTCAGAAATAAATAAAACATTAAAAAAATAATAAAGATTTGAAAAATAAATAAATAAAATACGATGCATGTGACTTCAGTAGCGATTTCAGGGAATGACTAGGTGAGATATGTTGGCAGATACACCTGTAGCTGTAAAGCTAATGAAGGAACTTGGCATGAATGGCCGAGTCCTTGCAGGATGTGCTCTGGTCAGGACCTGGGAGGGTAGGGAGGAGCTTACCATGTTGTCATTGTGGTCAGTGTTTCCTCAAACGTGGTGACCAGACCCCTGGGTGGGGAGGAGGCGGGGCACATCAGCTAATTTTAAATCACATCAGCAAGAGCCTTTTAAAATCAACTGTTTTATACTTCACATATAACTAGTATCTCATACCCAGGTACACTGACACTGGCTTAGAGGATGGCTATAGGGGGCTGTGCTATGCGCATCCATCTAACAGAGCCAGCAGAAATCACCCCTGCACCCCTGCCGCGGCTGGGCCCATGGATAAAATCAGGAAGAAAGCAAGGGAGCTGTGAAGGAATGAAATCTGAGAAACAATGTCTCAAACTGACAATTCTCCAAAGAAGTACCCTAGCTTTACTAAACCTCTAAACATTCTTCTTTGACCGTTTTGTTTTGGTCACGTTTGAGAGAAAGCTAGCATATCTCGGTGTATACCAGACTGCACTGGAAAAGCCTAAGTGGGTTCAGATCTACTCACGCAAATATGGAGCCGATTTCCCTACCTACATAGGAAAGGAAAAAACATTCTAAATTATATAGATATTTCAAATATGTTTTGTGGTGCTAACTTGGAAGCAAAAGAATTTCTTTCATAAAAAATATTGTATAATTTTATATTTCTTTTCTTTCCCCTTTACTACACAAAAGAAAGTTGTTTGCATTTGTTAGTATATTTTTATTGCTCCACAGGAATAGCGTGACAGAATATTATTAAAAATTCAATTTGGAAGAGTTTTAGGATTCATTCTAGTACCAAAGCAATGTCTTCAGGAAAAGGAAAAAAAACCCATAAAAATAGTATTGTTTTGTAATGTTTGTAATTTTCTCCTAGTGATTTTCAGGAATTTTCTACATCGTTCCTCTTTCTGCTTCTATAATTTACTTATTACTTCCTTAGAAATAAAATTTTAAAAGGATCAAGGGATATTTCCTGGTAAATGATTTGTAATTATTTTAGGGGCTTTGTGGGGGGTGTGGCGATAGAGAGAAGGGGTAACAGAAAACAGCCCTGACATCATAATTGGTTATAATGAGGATGGAAGAGTAGGATCTAAAGGGACGGCACTGATTATCCATGGAATTCACTGAAATGCTTTACTGAAGCAAAGAAATCAAAATAGAACTCACAGAACATTAAAAGCAAGACTGTGAGTATCTGTGTGTGTGTGTGTGTGTGTGTGTATAAAAAGAGACAGATAGGGAGAGAAATGTAACTAGTCAATGTAAGAAATGTGAATTATCTTTTATAAGTACAAAGCATTATTATTTCAAATACTGTATTCTGCCAACAAATCATTGTCCCCATGTAGGACAATGGAATACTACAATGTTTGTTTACATAATAAATCATTGAATTAATAAACAACAAATGAACCCAGGCATCTAAAAATTCAAGTGTGATTAAATAAACACAAAGCAACCTTCAAAATAGCCAAACCCCAAATCCAAACCCAAACGTGCCTAGAAGTAAAAGCAGTCACTTCTTTCGACTCTTACACACTAACTTCAGAATTTGCTCAAGTGGACTGGAAGAGAGATGAAACTGAACAGGATACCAAAGTTCTGGTCACCAAATCTGATCTGTGTGGAGGTAGGAGAGCTCCTCCCACACCACGAAGAGATGTTCTGGACATCAGCTAGGTGTCCTAGAATCTAACTCAGGGCTGACACTATCGACCTGCAGACAGTATCAGACCCCACACACCGAGGGCTCAGTTTCAAACAGTGGCCCCCCTACACATCCTCTCTTTAAAAGACACCAGTCACAAGCCCAGGTTGTCACCTGTCTTCCTGGCCAACGACCTATGGATATTTGAGGTTTCAACAAGCACCTCCTTGGATTTGATTAATTTGCTAAAGGGGTTTACAGCACTTAGAGAACCATTTTCTGTCCTAGATTATCAGTTGATTATAAAAGGATACATAGGGCAGGAAGGCCTGGAAGA
>NW_027527932.1:4892760-4894787 GCF_008692635.1 Crocuta crocuta
ATGAAATTACAGACATTAAGCACCAGCACAAGCAAATCGACAAAGACAGGAAACAGGGTAAATGCTCTATAAATAATAATAAAACAGATTTTTCTGTGGGAAAAAAAGCAAATGTTTATGAAGGTAAGCAATATATGGGGTGTCTGGGTGGGTCAGTCAGTTGAGCATCGGACTTCATCTCAGGTCATGATCTCACTGCTCATGAGTGGGAGCCCCACATCAGGCTCTGTGCTGACAGTTTGCGGCTCAGATCCTGGAGCCTGCTTCGGATTC
Source organism: Crocuta crocuta (assembly GCF_008692635.1). Taxonomy (NCBI): domain Eukaryota; kingdom Metazoa; phylum Chordata; class Mammalia; order Carnivora; family Hyaenidae; genus Crocuta; species Crocuta crocuta. Next base: position 4,893,034 of record NW_027527932.1, read on the forward strand.
TGTCTGTCTCTCTGCCCTGCCCCCTCACACTATGTCTCTCACACTATGACAAATATAAACAAACATTTAAAAAATTTTTTTTAAATAATAAAAGGAAGCAATAGAGCTAAAATTAAACATTTACCGTATGAACATGTTTTTACCATTTAAAAGGAGAAAGCAATAGAATTTTGAAAATATCTATATTTGTAATATATAATAGGATATTTAAACTTTTGTAAAACTAATTATGAGAGGATAAAACCATTATGTGTCAATCTGTATGTCATTAAATAAGTAGTCAGTGAAGGATTTAGAATTCTAAAGAGTAAATTCAATGTTTCCTTCTCAGTAAATCAAAAGAGATACCTTTTTAGTATTCTTGACAGTTATTATTTACATTATGAATTCTTTAAAATGTAGGGCTATAGGGACTTATGTATGATTGCTACAATCAAATTAAATCAATAATGGCTTCCAGCATTTGCTCCTATCAGGCTGGAGGAAAATATAAATAGAAAATATACATTATACAAAATAGAAAATATAAATTACAGACGATATGTACGCTGCATATACTATAACTTTTACGCCAATGAATACAATAATTTTGATGAAATGGGCAAATTCACTTCAAAATAAAACCAAATAGAGGCACCTGGGTGGCTCAGTCGGTTAAGAATCCAGCTTCGGCTCAGGTCATGATCTCGCGGTTCGCGGGTTCGAGCCCCACGTCGGGCTCTATGCTGACAGTTAGTTCAGAGCCTGGAGCCTGCTTTGGATTCTGCATTTCCCTCTCTCTCTCTGACCTTCCCCTGCTCATGCTGTCTCTCTTTCTCTCTCAGAAACAAATAAAAAACATTAAAAAAATAAATAAAACCAAATAATACACAAGATGAGATGGAATAATAATATGAATATATTCACACACATGACAAACTGAAATCATGATCGAACCATATTCGCAATGAAAACCCCAGGCTCAGAGGCTTTTGTGAGTGATTTCTATCAAATATTTTAAAAAGAAATGACAGACTGTAGACAAACTCCTTCAGAAGGAGAAAAAAGAGTGAACCTTTGTCTAATAATTTTATGAAGTTAGCTTATCCTTAATAACCAAACTTGAGAAAAAAATTTCAAAATAAGAAAGTCACAGACAAATATCCCTCATCAGCATGGGGCAAAATATTCCTTTAAAAGAATATTAGAAATAAATTATATATATATGTGTATATATACATATATAAGCTATACATATATATATGTAAATGCACATACACAAATATGAAGGGTATTGCCACAAAAGCAAATATGATTACCCCAAGGATGAAGACTGTTCTAAATATAAACCCTACTAACAAAATAAAAGAGGAGAAAACTTACCATTTTTTCTTTTTTTATGAGTTTATCATTTCAATAGATTCAGCAAAATCATTTATCAAAATTCAACACCCATTCGTGATAACATATCTCAGACGACTAGGAATAAATAGTTTTAGAATCTGATAAAGGACATCCAAGAAAAACTAGAGCTCATATCATCTCTTTTGTTGAAATACTAAACATTTTCCTCCTAAATTTAGGACAGGGCAAGGATGCCCAGTGTTATTATTTCTATTATTGTGCAAAAGGGCTAGTAAGTGAAACAAGGGAAGAAAAATTAACAAAATATATAAAGATAAGAAATAAAAAATTGAATTCTACTTATTTCCAAGCTTCAGATTCTTCTAAATATTGAAGGCCTTAAGGAAGGTATGTTGACAATGACGAGATTG